>NC_081565.1:91396512-91425639 GCF_022355385.1 Mustela nigripes | reverse complement strand
TACTGGTGTGATCAGTACTGGTGTGATAAGAACTGGTGTGATAAGTACTAGTGTGATAAATACTGGTGTGATAAATACTGGTGTGATCAGTACTGGTGTGATAAGTACTGGTGTGATATGTACTAGTGTGATAAATACTGGCATGATCAGTACTGGTGTGATAAGAACTGGTGTGATAAGTACTAGTGTGATAAATACTGGTGTGATAAGTACTGGTGTGATCAGTACTGGTGTGATAAATACTGGAGTGATCAGTACTGGTGTGATAAGTACTGGTGTGATCAGTACTAGCACACTTTTAAAACACCACTGCATCAGAAAGGAAACGTGAATAAGCACACCTGCCTGTGCCCCCACCCCTTTGACTCCATCCCTCCCCTGGGGCAACTCTAAGATTTTAAGGTGGGGACCCAGGCAGCCTGGGGCTGCATGTCCAGATTTTATTCAAGTAGGGCTCCCGAGAAGGTGACAGGTACAGGGGACTGAAGCTGGTCCTGAGAGTGGACTCATGGGTTTGCGTCAGACATCATTCAGCCATCAGCTCGGAACACACATGAAGACACTGAGCTCCTTTTGCCTTGTAGGCACAGCTCTATGTGCAGAGAGAGATCCACGAGTGTGGTCCTTTAGTGCGAGCGTGGGAGTAGAGAATGAGTGTGTGATTCTGAAGAGCACCCCGAATGGATGGGGACTGAGAGAACGGAGCCGCCCTCCAGCAGGGTAGAGAGGAGGGGAGCAGGGGCTGGAAGGCTCTGCATTCGGACGTGCAGATCACTCTCCTTAAACGCTTAGGGACTGGGGCACCTGGGGGCTCAGGCAGTTGAGCGTCCACTCTTGGTTTCAGCTCAGGTCACGGTCTGAGGGTCCTGAGATCAAAGCCCATATCAGGCTCCTCCCTCTGGAGAGGGTCTGCTTGAGATTCTCTCCCTCCCCTCTGTCCTTCCCCACTGGTGCTTGCTCTCTCTCTCCAGGAAAAAAAAAAAAAAAAAAAAAAACCGTAAAGATTTACAGCTGAAAACTCTGGTGAGTCTTCATTATTTTACCTGAAGAGTCAAGAAGAGAGATCAGACCATGGCATGGAACTCACTCCTGCAATGAGGGGAAGGAAGCCAGGCTGGGCAGGAGAGCCCTAGCCTCAGCTCTAAGGATGTTTCTTAGAGGCAATCCTTGAGCCAAAGCTGTGAAGACCCCAGGTCTGCGGGAACAGGCTTGCATCAGCAGCCTGCTGGGCCCGGTCATTGGCTTTTCCTTTCTAGTCGGAGGTTTGGGCCATGGGTGTTTTTCTACCTGTACCCACACACCCCGCCAGGCAGCCTGTTTTCCCAAAGCCCCAGCCCTGCCCAGGTTCCGATGATAGTGTTCCTCCCACTTTATTCTGTCACCCTCTTCATTAAGCGGCTCCTTTTCCACCCTGAAGGAGTGTGTCATCTCTCACTCCGCAACACTGACAGATGCATCTGGCTCACCTGGTATCCTCCACGACTTCAGACATAAAAGGATTGGAGTTAAAGAGATCATCTCCTCAGAGGTCCTCCCAGCTTCAGGTGAAGGGGGGGTGTTCCCCTCCACCTCACACACGGGGCAGCAGCAAGACATCCTACGCACGACTGCACATGCCCCACAGCAGTAAGATTTTCACCCAAAGACATCGTCGCTCCTGGCTTCTTCAGCCTCAGTCCTGACCCAGTACGGCCACACCGCCTCCATGAACACACCGACGTGCAGGGAAGAAGATGTCACTGGGGGAGACAGGCAGAGAAGCAGGGAGTACAGGAAAGTAAAAAGGAAATTGAATTTGTGATTGTAAAGAAGGTGTGGTGACAAAAAGTGGGCGATGTAATGATGAAATGTCACCAGAGTCAAGTCGCCTTCCTTCTCTAAAATGTCCTAGTAAATCCCTGAAGACTCAAAGAAAGAGCCATCATGACAGAGGCTCTGCTTTTATACTTAATGTCATTTTAGCAAAAGCAGCTTCTTTTTCCTTCCACATTGTTGGTGGGACGGGAGACGAGGCCTGAGGTTTTTTGTTTTAGCTACCCGATCTCAAGTGTCTGTACCATTTTCAGGAAAGACCATTAGCAGCTCCCGGGGTGATGAGGAATCAGGGCTCAGCAACACCGAGAAGTTTCCACAGAGGCTTCCAGCCTAATTAGAGGGCCCCCCAACAGACACAACCTTCTGAACGGGCCCAGACACTTCGATGATGGAGAACCGCACGCATCATTATGTTGTCTTCAGGCGAGTATCTAAAATTTTACAGTGCAGCTGTTTAAAGATTTAAACACTTATTTAACACCCAGAATTAGGAGGGTGGGAGCACGCTAAGCAATAAACATAATGAACAACACATGTAATCTGGTGACACTGTGCTAAAATGCAACATTTAACAAAATTATTATCCCAAGGTTTCTTTTTTCCCCAACGTTAATTCCTCAGTTCCGATAAAAACGTCAGGTCTAAAACGCCCTTCTCTCTGAGCTTCCAAATCCTCTAATTCAATTTGTTGCATAGAGGCTCTTATAAAATAGAAAATGAAATACAACAAAACGAGATGTACCAGCTGTGCTAAAAGCAGAGTGATCCTTCCCCAGCTGTGGGCTCCGCATGAGTCATGTGGGAGCAGAGCCGGCTGAAGAGTCACAGGTCTCGGTGGGGCTGGGGACAAGGTGGGCAACAAGCCAGGCACGTCGGGCTCCAGAGCAGGGCCCCCGCGCTGGGGCTCCCTGAGGGCTGCGCTGTGGGAAGACCTGACACCCATCTGGACGGAGAAGAGCCAGCTCTCGCCTTTCTCCCTCTGCTTCTCAAGCCTGCACCGGGATAACCCCTGCCAGGCATCGCGGGTGCGCTCCCAGACAGGAACTCACTTAATTCCCTGAAACTGCTCCAACAAAGGGCAGAGCAACGCGGGTGATGCCCCCAAACCCCAGGTTTCCAAAGTCCTCAGTTCCTCCTTTGCCTTTTCTCGCCCTTTTAAGGGCCCATGAGGTCCCCACGGGATATCCTGAATGATCTAGGCCACCTACCTAGCCACCCATTAGCAGCCATAATTGTGCTTTTCTGTGTGAGATGACCCGACCAAGAGTGTGACAGCAGAGAGCTGGGGGCTGGGACTCTGCCACTGGTGCAGTGCGGAGCTCACAACGAAACATCAGAATTTCCGTACAATAAAGGGAACTTTGAGGAATACGTACCGGCCAACCTGTGGTAAGGTAGATTTCCATCCAAGAGTAGCAGAAGGAAAATTAAAAGGGTTAATAAAAAATCCTTCTTGCTTTTTATTTATTTTTTGCCTTGTTGTGTTTTCCAAAAGAGAAAGTTAGCTACTTTCCCTTGTTTTGAGCTGAGTCTTAGAGCTTTGAAAATGGACCTGGACTCCAACATGGGAAATTGTTAGTGTGCACAATGTATGGTCTCAGAGGGCTGATCCCTCCTCTGACATCCTACCCACCCTTGCTGAAGGATGAAGGTGCATGGAAATAGTGGTGCGGGGCACCTGCGGGTCTCAGTCCGTTGAGCATCTGGCTTGGGCTCAGTCATGGTCTCAGGGTCCAGGAATTGAGCCTGACATCAGGCTCTGCTCACCGCAGAGAGTTTGCTTCTCCCTCTGCCCCTCCCCCACTCATGTTTTTTTTTTTTTCAAATAAATAAATAAAATGTTAAAAAATAAAATGAAACAAAATGTGGCTTGTAAAGTGATAGAATATTTCTCATAGAAATTTATCTTTAGGTCCAAAAAATTAACCAGAAGTTAAACATTTCTAAATGAAGTGAAAAAAAATCTCTAAATGTGGCCCAGGAAGCCGGTTGCCAGATAAAGAGTGGACTACTCTTCCTTGCACACCTGGCTCACAGTGGCATCCACAAGGACACAGATTCCGAAACATGGCTGCACTTACAATCCCAGTACCCAGGTTTGGACCTCAAACTAGTTATATCAGGTTCTGGGGCCTGGAATGAGGCACTGACTTTCTGAAAATCCACCAGGATGACTCAAAAGTACATTCAAAGTTGAGAGCTGCTGCTCCAGGAAGCTGTAATTCACAGCGGAGGTCATGCTGAACTGCTTTTGTTGGTTTTAACGTAAAATCATCTGGGGTCATAAGAGCTCCCTGGAAACAGGGTTTCTGTCACCAACGGATTGTTGTTTTGTTTTGTTTTTGCTTTGCTGAAGTATGCTTGTTACACAAAATACAGCACACATTTAATGTGCACGTCTTAAAGAATTTGGAGCAACACGTACATTGCGGATACCATCACCACAACCAAGATACTGAACTTACCCACCACTTTTAAAGCCTTCCTTGTGTGGTTTCATGTTGTTGTTGTTGTTTTTTTAATAACAACGTTTACTATGAGATCTCTCCTAGACATGTTTTAACGTTCATCAGACCATATTGTTGATCACAGGCACATGTTGTCCAACAGCCCTCAAGAAGCAACGCATCTTGTGTCACAGAAACTTTAAAAACAGCTCCCCACTCCTTCCTCCCCAGCCCCTGATGACCATCATTCTCCTCTGTTTCTGCGACTCTGCTTCAGGCCCCTCAAAGAAGTGGCCTCACGGAGTTTGTCCTTTTGTAACGGGCTTATTGCACTTAGCAGAAAGTCTTCGAGACCCATCAACGTTGGCCTAGCCGGCAGGGTCTTCTTCGAAGTCTGACGATACTTGACCACATGTATGAACCACATACACACATTTTCTGTATCCACTCACCTGTCAGTGGGCATCTGGGTTGTTTCCACATCTTGACTACCTTGAATGGTGTTGCAATGAGCACATGAACATGGGGGTAGGACAGTTCTCTCTTCATGATTTTATATACCCAGCACCAGTGCACAAGGACTTGGGCTAAGCTGAAGGGTAGGATCAGGTGTTGTACCAATGGGTCATTAATACACAACCCGGCATGATCTGATTGTTGGAGATGTACGGAGAGTGAGTGAGATGTATGTTCTACCAAGTATACAGGACAAACAAATCTTCCACATGAGCACTGTTCCAAAGAAGCTAGAAACTAGTATAGAAATTTGGTTTCATTGTATTTTTAAAATTAATGTGCAGTAAGAATGACTTTTTATTATTGCTCTACATTCAACAACTTTCTTTTGTTTTAAGATTTTATTTATTTATTTGACAGACGGAGATCACAAGCAGGCAGAGAGGCAGGCGGCGGGGGGGTGGGGGAAGCAGGCACCCCACTGAGCAGAGAGCCTGATGTGGGGCTCGATCCCAGGACCCTGAGACCATGACCTGAGCCGAAGGCAGAGGCCTCAACCACTGAGCCACCTAGGCGCCCTCAACAACTTTCTTGACTCCAGAATATTTTCTCCTTCTCCTCCTTCCCTAATCCATGTCTTTGGGGAGCCAGAGACAACCTAGAATCAGTTTGTCTGAGCATGTTTCATAAATGGTTTCTAGTAATACGTAAACTTTCAAAATTTGTTTCTTTCATGCACTACAGGCCTTCAATATTTGCCCAAGTTCATACACACATCAGTCTCCCACCAGCACAGGAGAGACCCATTTGCTTGGCACCTTGCCCACATGGGTACTGGCCTTATGATTATTCCTGTTTATAATTTTCACTACCCTAATAGGTGTAGAGCAGTATCTCATGATGGTTTTAATTTCCATTTTCTGAACAGCTAATGCTGTTGAGCATCTTTTATGTGATTATCTGGCATCTGTATGTTCTCTCTAGTCAAGTGTTTGTTAAAGTCTTTCACCCGTGTTTTAAATTAAGCTGCTTTCTCATTGTTAAGCTGGAGCTCTTTGTGTATATTCTAAATATAAGTCCTTTGTCCCATATGCAAATTGCAAATATTTCCTGCCAGCTTGTCTTTGCATTCTGACAAAGGTTTTAAGTTTGATGAAGCTCACAGATTTACTATTTTGTCATGTTCCTGGTCATGCTTCTCTGGTCATGTCTGAGAACTCTACAGGGAACCCCAGATCACAATGATTCTGTCCAATTTTTTTTCTTCTAGAACCTTTTCAGGCTTATATTTTATCTTTATATCCACATCCCATTGTTGGATAATTTTCTATAGAGGCTATTGCTTTCATGCGGACATCCAGTTTTTCCTACATCATCTGTTGAAAATGTCATTCTTTTCCCGTTACATTAATTTGTCATCTTTGTCAAAAATCAGCTTGTCCGGTTGACTTCAAATTCTCTCCCACTGAGTTTGTGTCTGTTGCCATCTCTGCCACACTCTCTTTACCGTAACTTCGTGGTTATTCTTAAATTCAGACACTGTAAGTCCTTCAAATGTGTTCTTTTTAAAAAGTTGTTGTAAGTATTCTCTTCCTTTTGCCTTTGTATATAAATTACAGACCTGGTTTGTCTGATTTTCCTCACTTTCAGACGGTATGTTTTCTCTCTTCTACTCCTTAGACCGCTGGGCACAGGGTCAGATTGGAGCCTGTCTCTGAGTCCATGCCAGGCTACACTACAACAGGAAGGAGAGTAAATTTACTGTCAATTCTGGCCTTCTCCCCAAAATCCACCTGCTAACACTTTTGTTTCTGATAAACTCATAAAGGTTTTATTTTTTATCTTTTCATATTGTGGTTAGAACCCTGGACATGAGATCTTCCCACTTGGCAAATTAGCCCTTAACAAATTTGCATAATACAGATTTTTTTTTTTTAAACCAGGGGAACAATGATAGACAGCAGAGCCCTAAAACACTCAACTCACATAACTGCTACAAAATAAGATTCAACTGAATACATTTTAAAGACTGTGTTGGCTTTATTAAATGACTCGTGAGCTGGGCAACATCCAGTCCAGCAGATAAGAAGGAGCACCGAGGAGCTGTACAAAATAAAAGACTTTCATAGCCTGAAGGGAGCCCAGAACAAGGGAGTTGTCGCAGGCAAAGATGTGGGCTGGTCCTTGCCTTCCGGTGACAGTAGTGGTGCATCCGGCAGACTCTCCAGCTAGTGCCGACTGGGCAATTCCTCACTGACTGGTTAATTCCTGACTTCTGGAAGAGCTGAAGATGTCACAGTTAAGTCTGTTTGGTGACGTGGGGCTTAGTGTAAGCAACTCCATTTTGGGCCTGTTGTCTTGTTTTACTAACTTTAACTATGTTTCCATTGAACAGCAAGTCCTAGTTCCCTTTCTTTCCAGTACCTGGTGACCACCATTCTCCTCTCAGTCTATGTGAGTTAGACTGTTCAGATCCTCATATAAATGGAATCTAGGTTCAAATGCACAGAAAAACTGTCAGAGCTTCCACATCTCCCACACCTGGTTTCCTGTCGGCGATATCTTACATCAGCATGGGGGTTTGTCACACCTAGTGAGACAATATTGGTATTTTATGTTATATTCAGATTTACTTGATCTTTGCTTATTTTTTTTTTTCTGTTTCAGATTCCCATCCAAGATATGGTGTTATATCTAGTTGTCATGTCACCCATTGAAGGGGACAGTTTCTCAGATGAACTTGACTGTTCTGGGGAGGGCTGGTTAGGGTTTTGTAGGATGTCTTTCAGCTGGAGCTTGTCTGATGGCTTCCTGGTGATCAGTCTGTCACTGACAGGGCTTGGAGAGGAAGGCCACTGGGGGAAAGTGTCCTTCCCCCCATCTCAGTACTCCACACTACCAACACAGCTCACCATGGTTCACCTTCACCTTGTCAGTCTTGCTGACACACACTTCACCTAATTTCTCAACTGTGAAAGAACTGCTTTAAACTCCCCTCAATATTGTACTCTTTGGCAGGAAATCACATGCTCCCCACACATCTGGAGTGGGAGTATCTACGTATGCTGCTGATAGTCTTCTGCCTAGAGACCATCCATTCATTCATTCAACCATTTCTTTGTGTTCGTGTGGATTCATGGGTGTTTATTCATTATTTGGAGTTATGAGTCCAATATGGCATGATTGACTACATTGCCCCAACTGCTCTAGCGCTGGCCATTGGAAGCTCTTCCAGTCGGTCCTGTGACCCTTTGTCACACTCCCTGTTATTGTTAGATGTTTTGGTTTTTTTTTGGAGAACTTCCTTACTTTCTGTCACTATGAGATGCTCCAGGGCTGTCTTTTCTGTCTTGCCCTAGCCTCACTATTTTTCTAAGGAGTCCTCTTTCTGTCAGAGGAGAATTACATTAGAAACCAAGGTCTGGGGACACCTGGGTGGCTCAGTCAGTCAAGCATCTGCCTTTGGCTCAGGTCATGAACCCAGGCTCCTGGGACCCAGGCCCACATGGGGCTCCCTGCTCAGCAGGGACCTGCTTCTCCCTTGGACCCTCCTCCCAGCTTGTGCTCTCTCTCTCAAATAAATAAAAATTAAAAAAAAAATAAATTGAGGTCTGGATGCTAGAAGGACTCACGATGGCAGTGTCGCTGCTCCTCTCAGCTGACTGAGTGAGGAACTACGCATACACACTGGCCTGATTTGTACACACTCCATATCTGCTATCCAGCCGCATGCTGGGCTACACATGAATCCGTCCGGATGTCTCCAGCTCTACCCTGTTGTCACCTGCACTGTAGGACCCATTTCTCTGGCTCACACATGCTCTCCATCTCCATCCATGGAGAAGCCACCTCCTACCCCGCGTCACCCGGTTATCTGCTGCTCAACTTCAGCGTGTGTGACTAGTGTTTCTGGGATCGTTTGCTCACTGCGCCATGGAGAGAGCGTCCTCAACTATGGTGGCTTCAGTATAGTTCCTTCGCCTTGAGTTTGTAACAGAGTCCATTCCCCCTTTCCCCACACCCACTTCCCTGAGGTGGTTTCATTCATTCGTAACAATTCTCATGTCATTCTCATTCCACCCTATGGTCCCCTGACCTCTTAAGTGATTTTATTAAAAACTTTGCAGACATGAAGGTTCATTCACTGTGACATAAAGTTCTATGGATAAATGCTATGATCATGTCTCCACCAACATAATATGATACAGAAGATCCACTTTCCTAAATGTCCCCATGCCTCACCAGCTCAAGCGTCCGCTCCCACTGCAAGCATCTGGCAAGCACATGTTGTTTCTCATAATCTCTCTGGGTCTGTTTCCCCACACAGGCGTATCCATAACCATGCCAGCCTTCCCACTGGTCTCTTATATGCACACATGTCTTCGGGTGTATTGGTAGTTTAACCCTTTTTTATAGATAAAAGTGATTCTAGAAATCACATAGTCATGCATAGATAGAAGCGTCCCATTGTATGGATACAGCACAGCTTAGCAATCTTCACGTACTGAAGGGCCCATTGGCTTCTCCTCATTTCTGGCCATCATAAATACAGCTGCTGTGAATATCAGTGCTCAGGCTTTGGTGTTGGCATAATTCTCCCCCCCATTTAGGTAAATGCCTGCAACAGGACTGCCGGATCCTATGTTCAGGCTGTCTGTCCTCCGTCTTACAAGCTGTGTCATGTTGTGCCCCGGCAGTGGTGGTGCAATTCTCTGTCATTCTGCATCCTCACCAGTGAGTAGTTTTCTTGCTTATTTATCATTACTTTTTCCTCTAGCCTGTCTAATAGGTATGCAGGGGTATCTCCTTATCTTCACGTACATCTTCTTGGGACAGACGATGTTGAACACTTTCCCCCGTGCTCATTGGCAGCACCGTTAGTGACGTGCACTCTGCTTATTTTAAACTCATTGGTTCTTTCCTTTTTGAGAGTTTTAGGAGCTCTTTGTATGTTTCAGAGGCAAGCTCATGACCAGATAAACATTGTGCAAATATCCCTTCTCACTCTATGGCTTGTCTATTCCCTTAACACTGACTTTCACAAAGCACAGGTTTTTTTTTTTTTTTTTTTAATTTTTACATGAATAAAGTCCAACTTATCAGTTTTTTTTATTCCATGAATCATGTTGTAGATGTTGTACCAAAGAATTCATCACTAAACTCAAGGTCACCTAGATTTTCTCCTGTTTTTAACTCCAGAAGCCTTGCAGTTTTATGTTTGTGTTTTGATTTAATTTTAGTGAAAGATCATTTTTACTTTTAGAGTCTTCAGCTGCTCCTGTCTGTCCAGGATTTAGAGCTGCATTTTATGGTAGAAATAGGTAGAGGTTGTTTCTTTATAGTTCTGAGAAACTTTCATGAGCACTTAGTATTTTATTTTAGAAGTTTTCTTTTGTTTCCTTTTTGTTTAAAATTCCCAGTTTGTTTTTCTATCCCTACAGCAAGCTTCTCTGTTGGACTAATAAAGTACAGGATAGGGTGACTTGCATTTATTCTCCGCCCCAGGCGTTTGCAGACGTTATCATAGACTCGATTTTCTCTACTGCTTCAGATCCAAAATACTATTATTTTTATTTTTATTTTATCTATTTATTTATTTATTTTGAGGAGCAATAAGCAAGCTATACACTCATTGGAGTAAGACGGCATTTCTTGGACTATGGGGAGTTGACATTCCTCCGCTCCCTTTAGAGCAAAGCTCCTAGTGGTTCTCACTTGCAGAAACCTGACTTTCAACTCGTGACTCTGGCTCTGTTCTCTGCCTGAGTCTCCAACACCAAAGTGACTCTAAGAGACCTAAAGGTGTCTGCTTCTTTACCTCCTTGAGGGAGGCGTTCCACAGGAAACTTCAAAGTCAGATTCACCAGCCACACAATGAGATAAGACCGCTTTCCCCAGCCCATCCCTGGTGCCTGAAGATGCTCTAACAGATACACGGAGAAACCTCATGACCAAGACGCCTCCCTGTCCACAAGAACTCCAAACCACGAGAATCTGTAAAGGCTCCCCTCTGTAGTTCCTCTACTCTTGCTTCAGAGCTACAGGATACTACTTTCCAAAATCACTGAATTCTGCCTCCACGGGGGAAATCCACGTTTGCTACTCAGCCGCAGTCACTCAGAGTGTCCACCCACTGCTCAGCCTTGACGGAGCCTGACTTTCCCCACCACGTGCAGTGATGTCATGCTCCGACCTGAGGCCACACCTCCTCTCTGCTCCCCCCTAACCGTTCTAGGCCCGAGGAGATGAGAGAGGGTTCTGACCTGCAGTGATTTGGGATTTTTGATAAATGTCTAGGGCTGCTCGGCCTGTACCACATCCCGCCGCTGTCCACATCCTATTTGCCATATTGGTTTCCTCCTTGTGCAGCAGATCCCACAAATGTCTTTTTTTAATTGCAATGTAACTGATGTATACCATTATATTAGTTTTAGGCACACAACACAATGATTTGATATTTGGATATATTATGAAACAATTACCACAAGTTTAGTTAATTTCCATCACCATACATGGGTACAATTTTTTTCCTTGAGTCATGAACCAAAATGCCTTTAAAGCATCTGGTCCTTCATCCTTCACTCTTTCCCTCAAATAGTTGGTAAGCTGCTGAGCCGCAGACGTGATTTGCCGAAACTGAAATTGGCTTTATCTCCTTTGCTCCAAACCTACTGTATGGAGATGCAGTTGTCCTTCCACAAATCCCACATCCATCCTTCCAAAATAAGGCAATAACTAAGGTTAACTAAGTCTCACAGTTTGTGTGGTGGGGACGCTAACTCTAACTGTGCCCTCGTCACCAGAAAAGGCTAATGAATTCTTAGATATAACAAGGCAAGTGATCGCCTGGTGTCCATTGTGGCGGGAAGGACATTCAGGCATCAGAAGAGCGGTCCTCGTCAACACATACAGCTGGGAGGACTGAGATGCTGGACGCCAGACGCTGAGGAATACCTGACCATTTCGTGCCCTTCTCAACCCTTAGGGGACTCTCCTTTCCCTGTCTTCATTCACTCATTCATTCGTGTCTCCGACAAATATCGTTTAAGCCCCTACCATATTCTAGCAACAGTGTCGGGCAAGAAGATAGCGGGATGGGCACAACAGACGTGGATTCTCTTCCCACAGCTCACGCTGCCACAAGTTCGTTGTTCTGAGCTCAGTGTCATAATGTGACATGTACGGAATGTCACCAAAGAACCAACAAAGGCGTCACATCCAATCTGGTGGGTTCTAAGCAGGCAGGTAGGAAGGCTGGGAATGCACCGAGATGTCTCACTGCACAGAGGATATTTAGGCTATGACCCAGGCCAGGGGAAGGCAGAGCAAATCCCCACTCCAGTTTGCTTTGAAATATCACCCACCCCCATAAAGCTGCCTCTGCCTCCATGCCTCCCCTTCAAAGAGGGGTGACTCCGCAGCACAGAGGGTCACTTTCTGCCCAACCCTTGCCATTCACCTTGAATGATTCTTTCCTCACTCTCTCTGGGCATTTGTTTCCCTCTGGAAGGAAACTACAATCCTTTGAGAGCAGTGCTCTAGCATTTCTGTACTTGGGGGCACTCATTGTGGATGAAGGGCCATACAGACTGGTCTTGCGACTGATTCACTTCTCCATGAAAAGTGAAGAAGTCCTCCCATGTCTGATGAACTCAGACGATGGAGCTTCTCCACCTGTCAAGAAGAGACAGGTTCTCTTCAAACTTCAGTGTTTGGTTTGCTTCCGCACAGGAGTGACTCAGGTTTCTCTCCCTTTCTTTACCACTGTTTGACTTCTCAGGCACATATTCTGATTGAATCAACAAGACCTAAAGGAAACTTTTTTTTTTTTGGAGTGGAAATGTTTGGGATTCCAGAGGCACAATGTGGATGTTGAGCGGCAAGTCTGCCAATCAGAAATTCCATAATTCCATAATTAAGGTTGCAGTCGGGCCAACTCCAGAGAGAGGGTGCCTCGGCCACAGTGCCCCTGGCTACCACCCGTGGGTTTTCCAGGAGCTTCAATAAACACAAGACATTAGTCACCTGCATAGACAAAAACACTGAGGCTGTTCCCTTCTTATTTATTGAAGCTGTTTTAGGTTAGAAAATAACAACAAAAAACAACTGTAAAAGTGACCCATTGCTACTTGAAAAACGTATTTCATAGTGAGAAAATCGCTCTGGAGCAATCATCTTTTTGGCTAAGTTTTAACACAATGGTGATCCTTTAAACAATCATAAACTCCTGGGGACAAAAGTCTTAACTCTGTTGGTGACAGCAGATGCTACTAAAATACTGTTTTGTCTTAGGGTTCCGGAGTGTCTTATAAAGCAGGTAATTATGATTGTTTAAAAGCCTGTTCCCAGAGTGAGCGCCAGACTTCAGTGGGAAGCGTGTTGTCTGAGAAGAATATAAAGCAACTGGAATTTTCTCTGACAAATACAGCAGTAAGCATGTTTGTGAAGAGTAGGCATGAACACTGCAGAATTAGGCTCATGACTTGATACGAAGAGCAAATAAAAATCAATACAAACTATGAAGCAGGGCATAAGGCAATGTCTTTTGTGCAGCTCCTGGAAGCCTTGCCAGGGGGTTGCAGAAAGACTGACTTCTCCCTCTTTGTGGCACCAACACCCATTCTGTGGCATGGCAGGGAAGGTGCCCCACGGACCCTGAACCCTTTTGGCCAACACTGATATGCTCTTTTCTTTTTTCCTCAAATACTAGTGCTAATTCTTCCCCAGGTCATTGTTGATCTGCTAACTGATGGGGTCAGCAAGTTAGGAATTTGAGGTCTGCTTAGAAGCCCCTATGATTGTCATTTAAAAAGAAAGAGAAGGAGGAAGAGAAGAAAGATAAAGTAGTGTGTGGAAGGATTTTAGACCCTAGTGCAGTGCCTTGCTAAGATGTTTAGAATAAAACCCGACTCTTTAACCAAGCTGGTGAGGCGGTGAGCATGGCCTTGCCCCGGCTCTCTTCACTTTCACCTCCGGACTGGCTCCCCCGATCATTCAGTGCAAACCGTCCCAGGTCCTTGCTGCTCCTCTGACTCCATCAGAATGCAGCTGCCTCAGAACATTTGCACTTTCTGTTCCCATAACCTGGAATGTTCTTCCTCCAGCTAACCCCTTCTGTTGGGGGTCAGCTCTGAAATTAAATGGCACGGGCTTTGTTAAGTGCTCTTTCAAGTTTCTAATGAAAGAAATAGAAAGTTTATAATGAAAGCAGAAGCTCACCAATTAAAAAAAAAAACGGAGGAAAGATAAGAATAAATAATGTAGACAAACATAAAGTAATGTTTATCATCACTAAAGAGATCAAACCATGGAAAAACACTGTATAAAGAAAAAGAAGGTTTTTAATGAAAGCAGAAGCTCACCAATAAAAAAAAAACAATACAGAGGAAAGATAAGAATAAATACCATAGAAAAAGATAAATGTTAAAACATTAAACAAAGTAATGTTTGTCATCACTAAACAGATTGACCCATGGAAAAACACTGTATAACTACCAATGAGTCCACCCCCCCCAAGTCAAAGACATCCATGTAGAACTAAAACTGAAATAATCATGTCTTACTGGTGACATTTTAAATTAGAACATATTTGGGGAGGATATCCATTGGCAATATGTGTGAGGAGAACTACAAAATGATTCGAATCTTTCACACAGAAAAATGACTTTTAGAAAGGGTTCCTGTAGAATGTTAATTTTTATGTATTCCCTACCACACTGAAATTTTAGCGATTCATGTATACCAGAATGATCAAGTATATGGTGGTTGAACAACAGAATCACGTTACGGGGTTGCCTTAAAAGGTTAATTAACAAGGATATGTAGAAACTAGAAAGAGTTTGTGACCTTGTTGAAAACGTAAAAGCAAAATGAAACTTACCCGTCCATGGACGGTTATCTTCTCGAGTAAAATGTGGATTTTGCCTGAATTTCAGGCTTTTTCAAACGTGTATTTCACATTCAATTTTGACGCCTTTGCAACTTCGGTGAAGGAACACAATGACTCTGGTCCTTAGGTTGCTTTCTTCTCTTGCTCATTTCCGACCTGAGCAAAGATAGCAAGTCTGTGGGTCATCTGCAGACCCACGATTTTGCACAAGCCTGGGCCATTCTAAGGGGAGAGCCCGTCTCCCTAGCAAACACTCCACAAGAATGGAGAAAATGTCCCCTTTACCTCTGAGTGAGACTTCAATCAATCTGACTAAACAGAAAGCATATGGAACACGACAGCATTGTGAGGGATGCAGGAATGTAGGGTTTCTGGGGCTTTAACAAGTGACATAGTTGTTAATTTTCTGATGATGTTTGCCCTCAAGAAAATGCTCGTGTAATGTGCTCCTTTATCCTGGTTCAGTAAGGGATGAGTCTCTTTGTTGTGGATGGAAAATCTGGGACCCGTGGCCACCATCCAGCAAATCCGTGGGTCCACAGGCGAAGGAGAGCAGCTGAGAAGTCCCCGGCGCAGGTCGCCAGATTTAGCACAATAAAATCCGGATCACCCAACTGAATATACTTTTCAGTACAGATACATCTTGAATATTGTGTGGGAAATTCTTAGACTAAAACAATATTTCTTGTCCATCTGAAATTCATGTTTAACTGAGCACTGTGTATTTTCTATGTCAGCCTGACCCTGAGGACTCCAGGATTGTGGTAAGCCAGTGGAGCAAAGCACTCCAGGGCTGACTGGTGGCCCAAACTCCAGTAGGTCAGACGTTCAGGTATAGGATGGCCACGTGTCTCCCTGCTGAGTTAAGAGCTGGGCATTGTCTTCTGTCTCCACATCTCCAGGGGGATACAACTAGAGGACCAGCCCCAATCCAGACCCACCCTTTCCAGGAGGGGAGTCCTGGGCTGCTAGTAGGAGTCCCAGACCCCCAGGCACCCACCCTGCTCAGAAGAGAAACACATTCCCTGCGATGCTTTGTAATCCTGATCACAGGGACCCACCTGGAGACCCTACCCTAGCAGCCTCCATCACCTGGTGATTTTGTGCTGTGGCTCACAGGTTCTAGTCCAGAGTCTTTACCATTCCCTTCTCTCTTTCTCCCCCTCCTCTGCCCTCTCTCTCCCTGCCCCTTGGTCAGTGTTGACCCATGAGTGTTCATCTCTGACCTGCCCTGGGCTGTGATCTAAATGGTCACCTTCTCCAGTCCCGTCTGGGACTTCAGAATGCATCACTGACTGCAGTGGGACATTCTGACCCTCCTGCCTGGCAATATCCTGATCATGTCCATGCCTGTGCTCCAGACCAAGCCAGCCCCCATTACTGAAAACAACACGAGGGACCATCTGGGCAGCCTCCTTCCCTCCCTGCTTGGACCCCAGGGCTGAAATAACTCATCGATGTGTTGACAATCAATGAGAAAGACAGCAGGGCCAAACATCCAAAACTCAAAATCAGAAAAGATGCAGAGATGTGAGCGGAGGTTGGAATCTAATTCTGAATATATTTACAGGGTGAAGAACTAGGCCATTAAAAAGAGATTTCGGGGCGCCTGGGTGGCTCAGTGGGTTAAGCTGCTGCCTTCGGCTCAGGTCATGATCTCAGGGTCCTGGGATCGAGTCCCGCATCGGGCTCTCTGCTCAGCAGGGAGCCTGCTTCCTTCTCTCTCTCTCTCTGCCTGCCTCTGAGTGTACTTGTAATTTCTCTCTGTCAAATAAATAAATAAAATCTTAAAAAAAAAAAAAAAAAAAAAAATAAAAAAAAAAAGAGATTTCTCAGCAAGCCAAGTCTGGGCAGTCCGATAGCTGCCAAACTGCATCTTATCTGGCTTTAGATTAAAATTGGAAATCCTAAGTCCTTCCTGTGCTCCCATGCATAAAATCTCCACAATCCCGGAACTAGTGTACAAATAACCCGGACACTGAAAGAACAAATTGTAAACATCCATCTTCAAAAAGTTTAAAAAATGTGCATTTAGGAAGAAAAACAGAGCTTCTGACCTGGGGGCCGCTGCTTACAGCACTGAAGCAACAGGCAAAACCTTGTGAAATCTAATTTCCGGGCTCCTAGACTCTACTCTGGTGTCCAGAGCGAGATGAGGGTGGTTTTAGGCCACGGGACATGTGGCACATTATAGCCACGGCCCCCGCTGCAGGCACAGTGCATATCCCATTCTAGGTCTGTCATCGCTAAGTCTCTGCTTGCAGTGGGTGGCGGTTAGCAGATAACCTATCTCCAGTGTATGAGGTACCAGGTAGTTCTGCTTAGATCACACTTCACTTCTAAAAGCAAGATATGATTTAATGGGAAAGCAGGAGGGAATTGATCAACACACAGATTTTAAGGAATGTGTTTGATGCCAGCTACCACCCCTTGGCTGCACACCCTGCCTTCAGCTTTCTCTTCCAACTGCTATGACCCATGCCAACATGTTTGCTCACCTTGCTCCCATGAATAACCATGAGTCCCTCATCCATGGGGACTGTGGTTTAGTCCATTTGAAAAAAGAAAAGGAAAAAACAATCTCCTCTCCAAACATTTATGATATCCAAACTCCAGGACAGGGGCTTCTTGAATACACATGGGCACTGGTCTACTGTTCTTCCTGTGTTTGCCACTTGCCCAGTCATTGTGAGGTGTGTGCCTGCATGCCCCATGCACAGAGAAGACGAATTTGTCTGCCCTCAGAGCCTTCCATATAGGAATAAGTTCGATGGTCATCTCCTCGTCCCTCGCTATCCGGAATTCTGCCAGTCCTTACAATTGATAGAAAGATAAGCCCAGTTTCTAAAGGAGGATGCATCATGATCTACAAATACTCAAAGAATTCAAAGGCATAGGTTTAGAACATAAATAACAAGGACAATAGTGACACAAATACTTGGTGTCTAAGAAGAGCCTTTACTACCGCTGAGAGAAGACTGCTGCCTGCACGTGAACAGATGATGGTGTTCCAGGCAGGGGACTCAGGGGAGTAAAGATGGGATGTGATGAAGTGGGCCTGGAAGGCTAACCCCAGGGGACAGCGCAAACCCCAGCCGCCCACCAGCCACACTCCCCTCTGCAAGAGCATCTCTTCTGTCCTGCTTCCAGGACCAAGGACAGCTCCTGGCCCCAGCTGGGGTCCCCTGACCAGAGCCGAACACTGGGCCCTGGACAGAGTGGTTTCACACAGGTGACCTCACCACAGGGAGCCAGTGCAGGCAGGTTTGCACCCGTTCCACACTTGAAGAAACAAACACTCTAGGGGCTCAGCGACGAGGCTTGGCAGAGGCAAGCTGGAGGTGGGGAGCCCTGTGCTCTGAGGCTGGCACAGCAGGACAAGGACACCACAGAACCGGAGCTGTTCTTTCTTCCAAAAAATAAAAGCCCAGGATCCAAGGCCTTATCCAGAGCTCACAGGGACAGCACCTCTGAGTGCAAGCCTGACATCGGATCCTTTAAGTTCTTCAGAAAATTGAGAAGTGCACCAAAGAGGTGGACAGGGAAGGAGTCAGGAAGATAGACTGATGGAGGAGGCCTGCATCTCCCACGGTGACTGTCACTGTGGGCACGCCAGAGCCACCTGGCCCTTCCAGGCCCTTGGGCTCAGGCAAGTCTGCAGTTTAGAATCTCTATCACTTTTCATTTAGGCTTTCCACAGAACACACTTTGATCAACACAGCTCTCCATCAGGAGGAACAGAAAGCTTTATCTCAGGAGGCAGAATACTTTATGCACGATGTCCTCACTACACACATTCTTAAACATCATCCAAAGAGCTCACCATCTCGGTTCCTGATCTCTGAGTGATTTAACCAGAAACCAGTTGTGGACACTTTTCTATTCATGCTATGATCTAATCAACATGCAAAAAGGAGGCGCCTCCAACACTCTTCAAAAATAATCTTTATTTCCTTCCAGAGAAACACCAAACACTTTATGATTTATTCTAACATTTTGTTTAAGCTGCATGCTTTAAGTCCTCTTTACAGGAATCTGTAGTTTTTCCATCTAAGTAATGTATTTGCTTTATTTTTCCTTTAAGAGTACACACAAGCACGTCAGATATGGAGGAACTGCTTATGTGACATCTCATTCTGTTTTTTTTTTTCCCTCTTTTTATTTTTAAATTTATTATTATTTTTCTCACCATAACACATACCCTTCCCAATGTCCATCAGTCAGTAACCCCAGCCCTCCCCTCCCCTCCAGTAAACCTCAGTTTGTTTCCTGAGGTTAAGAGTCTCTTATGGTTTGTCTACCGCTCTGGTTTCATCTTGTTTCATTCTTCTCTCCCTTCCCCTATGATTCTCTGTCTTGTTTCTCAACTTCCCCATATCAGTGAGATCATATAATTGTCTTTCTCTGATTGACATATTTCACTCAGCATAATACCCTCTAGTTCCAACCACTTTGTTGCAAATGCCAAGATTTTGGTTTTGGTTTTGTTTTTTTGGATGGCTGCATAGTATTCCATTGTGTATATATACCACATCTTCTTTATCCATTCATCTGTTGATGGACATTTAGGTTCTTTCCACAGTTTGGCTATTGTGGACACTGCTGCTATAAATGTACAGATGCACATGCCACTTCAAATTATTACATTTGTATCTTTAGGGTAAATACCCAGTTGTGCAACTGCTGGGTTGTAGGATAGCTCTATTTTCAACTCTTTGAGGAACCTCCATGCTGTTTTCGAAAGTGGTTGCACCAGTTTACATTTCTACCAACAGCGTAGGAGGGTTCCCATTTCTCTGCATCCTCGCCAGCATCTGTCATTTCCTGACTGGTTGATTTTAGCCTTTCTGACTGGTGTGAGGTGGTATCTCTTTGTGGTTTTGATTTGTATTTCCATGATGCTGGGTGGTGTGGACCACTTTTTCATGTATCTGTTGGCCATCTGGATGTCTTCTTTGCAGAAATGTCTGTTAATGTCCTCTGCCCATTTCTTGTTGACTGTTTCCATTGCTGTGCAAAAGCTTTTGATCTTGATGAAGTCCCAATAGTTCATTTTTGCCCTTGATTCCCTTGCCTTTCGTGATGTTTCTAAGAAGAAGTTGCTGTGGCTGAGATCGAGAGGTTGCTCCCTGTATTCTCCTCAAGGACTTTGATGGATTCCTATCTCACATTGAGGTCTTTTATCTATTTTGAGTCTATATTTCTGTGTAGTGTAAGGAAATGGCCCAGTTTCATTCTTCTGCATGTGACTGTCCATTTTACCTGAGACCATTTGTTGAAGAGACTGTCTCTTTTTCCATTGGACATTCTTTCCTGCTTTGTCGAAGATTAGTTGACCATAGAGTTGAGGGTCCATTTCTGGACTCTCTATTCTGTTACATTGATCTATGTGTCTGTTTTTGTGCTAGAACCATACTGTATTGTTGTTGACAGCTTTGTAATAGAGCTTGAAGTCTGGAATTGTGATGCTGCCAACTTTGGCTTTCTTTTTCAACATTCCTCCGGCTATTCGAGGTCTTTTATGGTTCTATGTACATTTTAGGATTATTTGTTCCACCTCTTTGAAAAGGTTGATAGGATTTTGATAGGGACTACATTAAATGTGTAGATTGCTCTAGGTGCATAAATATTTTCACAATATTTGTTCTTTCAATCCATGAGCATGGAACATTTCTCCATTTCTTTGTGTCTTCCTCAATTTCTTTCATGAGTATTCTGTAGTTTTCTGAGTACAGATTCTTGGCCTCTTTGTTTAGGTTTATTCCTAGGTATCTTATGGTTTTTGTTGCAGTTATAAATGGGATTGACTCCCTAAGTTCTCTTTCTTTTGTTTTGTTGTTGGTGTATAGAAATGCAACTGATTTCTGTGCATTGATTTTATATCCTGACACTTTACTGAATTCCTGTATGAGTTCTAGCAGTTTTGGAGTAGAGTCTTTTGGGTTTTCCACATGAAGTATTATATCTTCTGCAAAGAGTGAGAGTTTGAGTTCTTCTTCACTGATTCGGATGTCTTTTATTTCATTTTGTTGTCTGATTGCTGAGGGTAGGCATTCTAGTACTATGTTGAAAAGTAGTAGTGATAGTGGACATCCCAGCCATGTTCCTGACCTTAGGGGGAAAACTCTCACTTTTTCTACAGTGAGGATGATATTCACTATGGGTTTTTCATAGATGGCCTTGATGGTATTGAGGCATATATTCTCTATCCCTACACTTCGAAGAGTTTTGATCAAGAAAGGAGGCTGTACTTTGTCAAATGATTTTTCTGTATCTATTGAGAAGATCCTATGGTTCTTGTTATTTCTTCTGCTAAGGTAGTGATTCCATGAATTTATTGGTGGTTGTCAAACCACCCTTGCAGCCCAGGAATAAATTTGATTTTGTATGAATCATCCTTTTATTGTACTGTTGGATCCTATTGGCTAGTATGTTGGTGAGAATTTTTGCATCCATGTTCATCAGGGATATTGGACTATAATTCTCCTTTATGATGGGGTTTTTGTCTGGTTTTGGGATCAAGGTAATGCTGGCCTCATAAAATGAATTTGGATGTTTTCCTTCCTCTTCTATTTTTTGGGAACAGTTTCAGAAGAATAGGTATTAATTCTTCTTTAAATGTGTGGTAGAATGCCCCTGGGAAGCTTTCTGGCCCTGGGCTCTTGTTTGTTGGGAAATTTTTGAAGACTGCTTCAATCTCCTTACTGGTTATGGGTCTGTTCAGGTTTTTATTTCTTCCTGATTCAGTTTTGGTAGTTTGTATATCTCTAGGAATATGCACATCCATTTCTTCCAGATTGTCAGATTTGCTGGTATATAGTTGCTCTTAGTATGTTCTTTTAATTGTTTGTAATTCTTTGGTGTTCATTGTGATCTCTCCTATTTTATTCATGATTTTGTTTATTTGGGTCCTTTCTTTCTCTTTTTGATAAGTCTGGCCAGAGGTTTATCAATCTTATTAATTCTTTCAAAGAACCAGCTTCTAGTTTCATTGATTTGTTCTGTTCTTTTGGTTTCTATTTCACTGATTTCTGCTCTGATCTTTATTATTTCTCTTCTCCCACTGGGTTTAGGCTTTATTTGTTATTCTTTCTCCAGCTTCTTTAGGTGTTCAGTAAGAGTGTGTATTTGAGAACTTTCTTATCTCTTGAGAAAGGATTGTATTGCTATATACTCTCTTCTTAGGACTGCCTTTTCTGCAACCCAAAGGTTTTGAACAGTTGTGTTTTCATTTTCATTTGTTTCCATGATTTTTAAAAAAATGCTTCTTTAATTTCCACATTGACCCATTCATTCTTTAGTAGGATGCTCTTTAACCTCAATGTACTTGGGTTCTTTCCAACTTTTCTCTTGTGTTTGAGTTCTAGTTTCAAAGCACTGTGGTCTGAAATTTTGCAGGTAATGATCCCAGTGTTTTGGTACTGGCTGAGATCTGATGTGATCTATTCTGGAGAATGTTCCATGTGCACCAGAGAAGAATGTGTATTCTGTTGCATTGGGATGGAATGTCTTGAATATATCTGTGATGTCCATCTGGTCCAGTGTGTCATTTAAGGCCTTTATTTCTTTGTTGATCTTTTCCTTGGATGACCAGTCCATTTCAATGAAGGGGGAGTTAATGTCCCTTACTATTCTTGTCTTAATGTTGATGTGTTAATTTGATTTTGTTATTAATTGGTTTGTATACTTTGGCTGTCCCCATGTTAGAGGCATAGATATTTAAAATTTTAGATCTTCTTGTTGGACAGACCCTTTAAGGATGATATACTGTTCTTCCTCTTCTCTTATTAGAATCATTGTCTTAAAACCTAATTTGTCTGACATACAGATTGCCACCCCAGCTTTCATTTTTATGTCCATTAGCACATAAATGGTTTTCAATCCACACACTTTATTTTTTTTTATTTTTTTCAAATTACTATTTTTATTTTCTTCAAATAAATACTCAGAAGTGAATTTGCTGGATTGTGTGGTAATTTTTTTTTAATTTTTATTTTCAGCATAACAGTATTCATTATTTTTGCACCACACCCAATGCTCCATGCAATCCGTGCCTTCTCTAATACCCACCACCTGGTTCCCCCAACCTCCCACTGCCCGCCACGTCACACCCCTAAGATTGTTTTTCAGAGTCCATAGTCTCTCATGGTTCACTTCCTCTTCCAATTTCCCCCAACTCCCTTCTCCTCTCCATCTCCCCTTGTCCTCCATGCTATTTGTTATGCTCCACAAATAAGTGAAACCATATGATAATTGACTCTCTCTGCTTGACTTATTTCACTCAGCATCATCTCTTCCAGTCCCGTCCATGTTGCTACAAAAGTTGTGTATTCGTCTTTTCTGATGGAGGCATAATACTCCATAGTGTATATGGACCACATCTTCCTTATCCATTCGTCTGTTGAAGGGCATTTAGCTGGATATAGTATTCTTAGCTGCATATTTTCTCATTTAGTGCTCTGAATATATCATGCCAGTTCTTTCCAGCCTGCCAGGTCTCTGTGGATAAGTCTTCTGCCAATCCAATACTTCTACCATTGTATGTTACAGACCTCTTGTCCCAAGCTGCTTTCAGGATTTTCTCTTTGTCTCTGAGACTTATAAGTTTTACTATTATGTGATGGGGTGTTGACCTATTTTTATTGATTTTGAGGGATGTTCTCTGTGCCTCCTGGGCTTTGATGCTTGTTTCCTTCTTCAAATTAGGGAAATTCTTGCCATAATTTGCACCAATATACCTTCTGCCCTCCCCCTTCTTCTTCTGGGATCCCAGGTATTCTAATATTATTTCATCTTATGTTACCACTTATCTCTCGAATTCTCTCTTCATGATCCAGTAGTTGTTTGTCTCTCTTTTGCTCACCTTCTTTATTCTCCATCATTTGGTCTTCTATATCACTAATTCTGTCTTCTGCCTCATTTACCCTAGCAGTAAGAGCTTCCTTTTTTTTTTTTTTAAGATTTTATTTATTTATTTGAGGGAGAATGAGCGAGAGAGAGCATGAGAGAGGAGAAGGTCAGAGGGAGAAGCAGATTCCCCAAGGGGCTGGAGTCCGATGCGGGACTTGATCCTGGAAGTCTGGGATCATGACCTGAGCCGAAGGCAGTTGCTCAACCAATTGAGCCACCCAGGCGCCAAAGAGCTTTCATTTTTTATTGCACCTCATTAATAGTTTTTTTTTTTTAATTTCAAATTGGTTAGATATTAGTTCCTTTATTTCTCCAGAAAGGAATTTTATTCTCTAGTATCTTCTATGCTTTTTTCAAGCACAGCTAGCACCTTTACAAATGTCATTCTCAACTGTAGTTCTGACATCTTACTAATGTCCATATTGATTAGGTCCCTAGAAGTTGGTACTGCCTCTTGTTTTTGTTTTGTTTTGTTTTTGTTTTTTGTTTTTTGAGGTGAGTTTTTCTGCCTTGTCCTTTTGTCCAGGAAGGAATAGATGAATGAGAGATCAAGATGCTAAAAGGGTCTTTAGCAGTCTATCTTCCCATATGTCGCCTCAGATTCACTTCTCCATATGTCCTGCCTTCCAGAAAGTGGTCGATTTTCTGTTCCTAGAATTGCTGCTCTTCTCTTCGATCTCCTGCTGAGTTTGTTGGTGTTCAGAATGTTTGATAACTATCTAGCTGAATTTCTGGGACCCAACAAAATTTAGTTCTCCTTCTCCTCTGCCATCTTGCTCCTCCTCTTCTCTTATTCTGTTTTAAGAGTACTTTCTGAGGTCCCTGGAAACCAAGGGGGAACTTGAAGAAGGTTCTTGCGTGCCTGAGTGCATGTGGCATGTGCGGCAGCAGTGAAGTGTGTGTCCTCTCACACTGGATTGCTGTGGATTGCTGTAAGCTCTGCACACTTTTGAGTGACAAGAAGTGTATTCTGTGGGTGTGGCATTCATCTAGGGAAGTCTGCCAACTCCACAAGCTGCGGACAGGACCAGAGTGGTGGTGTTCACCATGCAAGAAATAAGATTAATAGAGCTGCCAAGTAGCTGTTGGTCCACGGGTGAAGACCAGGAACACATGTGTTGCCACTTTAATTTCATGCAGCAGGACAATGTGAAGGAGGCGTTCATCTGCAAACACACGCTGTCAGCTCCAATTACAGCCTCCTTGTCCAATACGGCTGCCTCCATGGCATCCCCAGTAAAGGGGGCAGACTAGGGAGAATTTCTCAATGGCACTAATGGGAAATCTATTTTCCATCTCAGTCTTAAGAAGATGGTGCTTTAAAGATAAAATATATATATATACATATATATATATATATGTATACATATATATATTTAATTATTTCAGAAAGAATGCTGTTCTTTTTACCAAATCAAAGTTGCCACAGTGTTCCCAAGTCACGTCTCCTGGCTGCTGATCTGTGTTCTTACGGGATTGGGGGAGGGGTTACTCCAGACCAAGACCCCAGATTTCCGAGTTATGATTTAAAAGACATCTTCTCAATGAAGATGAAAACCAGCTGTCGCAAAGAAGGGACAGATGACTGACTGAGCCCTTTCTAAGAACTCTAATCTCAGAATGACTTAAAACCTCTGACTCTGGCTAGCCCCATTCCCATCAAGCTAAACTTTGTGTTGAACCTCTCCAAATAGAATGGGAAGAAACTATTTTTTGGAAGGTCATACTAGACCTGGTCTCTATGAAGAATACTGGGAAGAGGCTCAGTGAGAGCAGCCCATCAGACAAGGGGTTAAGGGGTGGGGGTGGGGAGATGGAAGGACCCCATTATCCCTCTAAGGTGGTGTAGCTTGGCTCAGGCTTTGAGTTATGAGGATTGATCACAGAGTCCAACTTTGGAGAAGGAGAGTATAATGGATTGAAGTCTCTGCCCCCAACCCCAGGTGGTGACCTCTTAATTCAGACGTGTTTCTGTAACTTTCTGCCCCCCTTCACAAAGCCCCCAAATCTTCTCTGGCCCTAGAAGCGCTGAGCCTATTTTATTGTATTGCTCATACATTACAAGGAAAAAAGCAAGGAGAGCGGGTTCTGAAAATCATTTCTGGCACCTTATTTTGTTCTATTCTAAAGTAATAAGTTCACAGCAGCAATGGAACAAGACCTCAGCTTAGCTGGGCAGGAAATAAAAAAGAATGGAGATGAGGATCAGGAAAGTTAATGAAAGTCTCTCCAAGTGCTGAAAGATCCCAGGCTTTAGAATCAGATGGACTAGAGCATCATGGCCACTGGACTCCTGCCAGTTATATAATGTTGACCAAAGAACTTAAGTCCTCTGACCCTCCTTTCTTCAGCTGTAAAATAATAACTATAGCGCCTATTGCATAGCATTGTTATTTTAAGTACTGTACCTGAAGCCCAGAGCAGAATGCAAGTAGCACAGAGCCCCAGTACTCGCTGCCAACATGGTTGTCCTCTTGCCTCAGTTGGGATGGGAAATATGATCTCAGTAGTCTTTTTTCCAGAAAGGCCATTTATTTGCTTCATGTCAGGAACACATTTCTTTCTCTTTTCCAAACCATACTTTATTTTTTTAAGAGTAGTTTGAGGTTCACATCAAAATTGAGGGGACGGTGGAGCGATCCCCCCACCCACGTGCACAGTCTCCCCTGGTTATCAGATCCCCCACCAGAGTGGTGCCTTTGTTGTCATTGATGGACCTACGCTGACACACGATAATCACCTCAGATCCATGGTTTACATTAGGGTTCATTCTCATACATTCTGTGGGCTTGGATGAATGTGTAAGGATACATTTGCCTTTTTTTTTTTTTTCAAGTAGGGTCCATGCTCAGCATGGAGCTCAGTGCAAAGCTTGAACCCATGACCCTGAGATTAAGACATGAGCTGAGATCAGCAGTCGGACACTTAACCAACTGAGCCATCTAGGCACTGTAACTATGTAATTACATTATGCAATATACAGAGTATATTATGTAATATACATAATGTAATATACCCCATTGTGTAATATACAGAGTACTTTCACTGTCCTATAAATCCTCTAGGCTCCACCTGTTCATCCTTCCCTCCCCCAGAACTCCTGGCAGCCACAGATCTCTTTACTGTCTCCATAGTCTTGCATTTCCAGAATGCCACAGAGTTGGAATCACACAGGACATAGCCTTTGCAGACTGGCTTCTTTCACTTAGTATTATGCATTTAAGGTTCCCCCATATCTTGTTCTGACTTGACAGCTCGTTTATTTTCAATGCTGAGTAATATTCCATTGTCTCCATGTTCTACAATTTGCCTATTCACTTACTGAAGAGCATCCTGGTTGCTTTCAAGTTTGGGTAATTACGAGTAAAGCTGCTTTAAACCTCCTATGAAGGCTTTTTGAAGGAGCTCTTAGCTCCTTTGGGTAAATATCAAGAAGCACAGGTGCTAGGCCATACAATAAGAGTATTGTTTAATTTTATATGAGACAAAGTGTCTTTGGAAGTGGCTGTGTCATTTTGCATTCTCATCAGCAATGAATGAGAGTTGCTCTTGCTCCACAATCTTGTCAGCATTTATGAGTTTTGTATTCTAGACTTGGGCCATTCTAATAGGTGGGTGCTGGTATCTTGTTTTAATTTACATGTCTCTGACGACTTATGGTATGAAGCACCCTCTCATCCGCTCATTTACCATCTCTATATCTTGTCTAGTGAGGTATTTGTTAAGGTCATTGGCCCATTTTTCAATTAGGATGTCTGTTTTCTTATTGTTGATTTGTAAGGACTTTTTGTATATTTTGGATAGCAGCCCTTGATCTGATGTATCTTTCATAAATATTTCCTCCCAGTCTGTGACTTGTCTTCATTCTCTTGAGTTTTATTTCTTCTTATATAATATGGCCAAAGTTTTGATTGCTATGTAAGGTAAATGGAATTTCAACATATGCTAAAAATAATTTCAAGATATGATGTTAACTCATATTGCTAGCTATTGTGGCACAACCTTTGTTCTATGTATCTAGTGTGTGAATATGTCTGTGTACATGTATATGCATGTGTGTGCATGTGTGTGTGCTTGGCAGCACTATAGTGTTGGAGATGCAGTTATAGTTAGGCAAGGCTCGAGCATTGGAGATGCCAACAACATACTTCTGGGGAGCAGGAAGTCTGCCTTAGTCCTGGGCTGTGTGATCTGCTCTGCTAGGTTTCCTGTGCCCTTCACAACAGCAAGCACATTAAGCTCTAGTGATATTTAAAAATGACTTGGGTCTGTACTGTCATTTGCAAATATCTTCTCCCATTCCGTGGGTTACCTCTTTGTTTTCTTAACTGTTTGCTTTGCTGTGCAGAAGCTTTTGATTTTGATGAAGTCCCAAAAGTTCATCTTCGCTTTTGTTTCCTTTTCCTTTGGAGACATATCTTGAAAGAAGTTGCTGTGGCTTATATCGAAGAGATTACTGCCTATGTTCTCCTCTAGAATTCTGATGGATTCCTGTCTCATGTTGAGGTCTCTTATCCATTTTGAGCTTATCTTTGTGTATGGTGTAAGAGAATGGTCAAGTTTCATTCTTCTACATATAGCTGCCCAGTTTTCCAAGCACCATATATTGAAGAGACTGTCTTTTATCCACTGGATATTTTTTCCTGTTTTGTCGAAGATTATTTGACCATAGAGTTGAGGGTCCATATCTGGGCTCTCTACTCTGTTTCACTGCTCTATGTGTCTGTTTTTATGCCAGTACCATGCTGTCTTGGTGATCACAGCTTTGTAGTAAAGCTTGAAATCAGGTAACTTGATGCCCCCCATTTTATTTTTGTTTTTCAACATTTCCTTAGCGTTTCAGGGTCTCTTCTGATTCCATACAAATTTTAGGATTATTTGCTCCAGCTCTTTGAAGAATACCAGTGGAGTTTTGATCGGAATAGCATTAAAAGTATAGAATGCTCCATTCATCTGTTGATGGACATCTAGGTTCTTTCCATAGTTTGGCTATTGTGGACATTGCTGCTATAAACATTCGAGTACACGTGCCCCTTTGGGAGAAGGGGGTGGTATTATGTACATTGGGGAGGGTATGTGCTTTGGTGAGTGCTGTGAAGTGTGTAAACCTGGTGATTCACAGACCTGTACCACTGGGGATAAAAATACATGTTTATAAAAAATAAAAAATTATATTAAAAGGCCAAAAAAAAAAGTATAGAATGCTCTAGGCAGTATAGACATTTTAACAATGTTTATTCTTTCGATCCAAGAGCATGGAATGGTCTTCCATCTTTTTGTGTCTTCTTCAATTTCTTTCATGAGTGTTCTGTAGTTCCTCAAGTACAGATCGTTTGCCTCTTTGGTTAGGTTTATTCCCAGGTATCTTTTGGTTCTTGGTGCTATAGTAAATGGAATCAATTCTCTAATTTCCTTTTCTATATTTTCATTATTAGTGTTTAAGAAAGCCACTGATTTCTGTAAATTGACTTTGTATCCTGCCACGTTACTGAATTCCTGTATGAGTTCTAGTAGTTTGGGGGTGGAGTCTTTTGGGTTTTCCATATAAAGAATCATGTCATCCGCAAAGAGAGAGAGTTTGACTTCTTTATTGCCAATTTGGATACCTTT
>NC_081565.1:91333893-91396112 GCF_022355385.1 Mustela nigripes | reverse complement strand
TCACATTGATTGATTTGTGAATGTTGAACCATCCTTGTAGCCCAGGGATGAATCCCACTGGGTCATGGTGGATAATCTTTTTAATGTGCTATTGGATCCTGTTTGCTAGGATCTTGTTGAGAATCCTAGCATCCATATTTATCAGTGATATTGGTCTGAAATTCTCCTTTTTGGTAGGGTCTTTGCCTGGTTTGGGGATCAGGGTAATGCTGGCTTCATAGAAAGAGTCAGGACGTTTTCCTTCTGCTTCAATTTTTTAAATAGCTTCAGCAGAATAGGTGTTATTTCTTCTTTGAAAGTTTGGTAGAATTCCCCAGGGAAGCCATCAGGTCCTGGTCTCTTGTTTTTTTTGGAGGTTTTTGATCACCGCTTCAATCTCGTTACTAGATATTGGTCTATTCAGGTTGTCAGTTTCTTCCTGGTTCCAATTTTGGGAGTTTATAGTTTTCTAGGAATTCATCCATTTTATCTAGGTTGCTTAGCCTATTGGCATATAACTGTTGATAATAACTTCTGATGATTGTTTCTACTTCCTTGGTGTTCATTGTGATCTCTCCCTTTTCATTCATAATTTTATGTATTTGAGCTTTCTCTCTTTTCTTTTGGATTAGTGTCGCCAATGGTTTATTGATCTTATTGATTCTTTCAAAAAACAAGCTTCTAGTTTCATTGATACATTCTACTGTATCTCTGGTTTTTACCTCATTGATCTCAGCTCTAATCTTGATTATTTCCCTTCTTATGTGTGGAGTTGGCTTGATTTGTTGTTGATTCTCCAGTTCTTTAAGGTGTAAAGACAGCTGGTGTATTCTGGATTTTTCAGTTTTTTTGAAGGAGGCTTGGATGGCTATGTATTTCCCCCTTAGGACCGCCTTTGCTGTATCCCATAGGTTTGGGATCGAAGTGTCTTCATTGTCATTGGTTTCCATGAATTGTTTCAGTTCTTCCTTGATCTCTGGTTGATCCAAACATTCTTAAGCAAGGTGGTCTTTAGTTTCCAGGTGTTTGAGTTCCTTCTTAACTTTTCCTTGTGATTGAGCTCCAGTTTCAAAGCATTGTGATCTGAGAATGTGAAGGGAATAATCTCATTCTTTTGGTATTGGTTGAATCCTGATTTGTGACCCAGTATGTGCAAATGACAGTACAGACAAAAGGTTGATATCCAGGATCTAGAATGAACTCCTCAAACTCAACACACACAAAACAGACAATTATATCAAAAAATGGGCAGAAGATATGGACAGACACTTCTCCAATCAAGACATACAAATGGCTATCAGACACATGAAAAAATATTCATCATCACTAGCCATCAGGGAGATTCAAATTAAAACTACATTGAGATATTACCTTACACCAGTTAGAATGGCCAAAATTAGCAAGGCAGGAAACAACATGTGTTGGAGAGGATGTGGAGAAAGGGGAAGCCTCTTATACTGTTGGTGGGAATGCAAGTTGGTGCAGCTTCTTTGGAGAACAGTGTGGAGATTCCTCAAGAAATTAAGAATAGAACTTCTCTGTGACCCTGCCATTGGACTACTGGGTATTTACCCCAAAGATACAGATGCAGTGAAAAGAAGGGCCATCTGTACCCCAATGTTTATAGCAGCAATGACCACAGTCGCCAAACTGTGGAAAGAACCAGGATGCTCTTCAACGGACGAATGGATAAGGAAGATGTGGTCCATATACACTATGGAGTATTATGCCTCCATCAGAAAGGACGAATACCCAACTTTTGTAGCAACATGGACGGGACTGGAAGAGATTATGCTGAGTGAAATAAGTCAAGCAGAGAGAGCCAATTATCACATGGTTTCACTTATTTGTGAAGCATAACAAATAGCATGGAGGACATGGGGTGTTAGAGAGGAGAAGGGAATTGGGGTAAATTGGAAGGGGAGGTGAACCATGAGAGACTATGGACTCTGAAAAACAATCTGAGGGTTTTTAAAGGGATGGGGGGTGGGAGGTCGGGGTACCAAGTGGTGGGTATTATTGAGGGCACGGATTGCATGGAGCACTGGGTGTGGTGCAAAAATAATGAATACTGTTATGCTGAAAATAAAAAATAAAAAACTTTTTAATTTTTTTTAAAAAATAATAAAATAAAAAAATAAAAATGACTTGGGGTAATTAATTTGGTTCCTAAACCCAATTTTAAGGAATATGTCTGTGGGGGGAATGGGGTTCCCCACACCCCATAAGAGCAATGCTCCAACATCAGCTGGGTGTTCTATAAGTCAATTCAAATTAACATGATTGTGACACTATCTACCCAGGGGTGGCATCAGATTCCATATGTTAAGGGCTCAATCTTACCAGGTTGCCCCCCATCCTTCAGACACCAGTCAAAATCCCAGTTGTTAATGTGCTTCCGACAGACTGGCTATAAATCAGAGCCCCTTCACATGTCTCTCTGACCTGATCCTCCTGCCTCCCTTCCACTTGGACCATTTTGATGACATTGAGCAAATCCAAATAATTGAGGGTAATCCCCCATGTCAAGATCTTTAAGTCCCCATAGGTAACATTTACAGGTTACAGGGAGTAGGATGTGGACATCTTTAGGGGACCATTATTCTGTCTACAATATACACTATGAAGAAAATAATAGTATATTACTGTCTTACTTGGATTATTTTGGAAACCTAAGACTTCATCAAACCAGCACAGAAAAGGCTAACTTACTGTACTTTATATCATTTTGTTAGCTTTCAGTCAAGGAAATTTTTCTGTTTTTCACTCAGCTAAATTCTTAGATTCACTAAATACTTCCTCTCCTAGGAACCACTTCACTTAGACTGGTTTACACTTTGGAAAGCTGAAAATAAAGTTCAATGATCATGAAGCATAGGAACTCCAAAGGAACCTGTTAAAGAAACAACACTTCTGAAAAGGACAGCTCCTCTGTCAAGTCCCACCAGTTTCTGGTGCTTTTTCAGTGTTTGAAGTTGAGTTGGGGGTCACACAAAATCTTAGCTAATGTTTACAGATAGCTGTAAACATTCCTAAATGTTTCTGATTAAAACAGAGTTCATTTTATAGTTTTTATTTACAGTAAATTTACCATGATGGGAGGATCAAGGGATTCACATTGATAAACCACCCCCAACTCTCCACTCCAGAGGACAAAGGATTTTAGATGCCTCTCCCTCCACTAAGACAAGTAATTCTAGATGAGATGTGATTGATGAGATGGAATTTATGCATCTGGGCCCCATTCCTGACAGTGTTTAAAATTAAAATTCTCATTAGTGCTGGCAAGCTTGGAATTCTTTAGTTTCTAAATGGAACAATATTTGCATGATTTTGTAAAACGTCCTGATTACCATATGCAATTGAATTCAGCTCAATTCAATACCATGCAAAAAGAGGAATACCAAACATCTTGCATTTAAATATGTGTATTTTTTTATCTTAAAAAAATAAATAAATAAAAGCAAAGAAAGAAAGAAAAAACCCCAGGGTAACAAAGGGCCTGCCCATAGTTCAACAGGGACTGTGTGTGGAGGCCTGGACACGTCCACATATATGTGCTATCTTCACATATTCTGGGAGAATTCAGAAAAGAGTCCTGACTGTTGAAAGAGTGGATCTCCCCTGTGCATCCCCAAGCGACATCCTAGGTTCTTGGTGCTTTCAGGAATCAACTCTGGACAGAAGTCTGGCTCCATTCTCAGCAAATGGACACTCACTATCTAGGTTAAAACTGAATGTTTAAAGTGGGAAAATCAACTAATATTGGGGCATGTGAGTACTAGACCTTGTTGCTGCTGTGATTGCAAGCCATTCTAAGAAGGGTTCCAGGATAAGCAGCTAGACTTGACTGTCCCCTCCTGGAGCCTCAGTGACCCTAAGGGTGTAAGTTGGTTCCATGTGTGCCCATGGAACTATAGAACATCCTGACAATACATTCCTCTCAGATAAATCAAATAATTGGGCAAAATCTTTTGGATCCAGCTTTTAAACCATATTTAGTAAAACAAATCTGCCTCTCTACAGGCTATCCCTCCTTGTTTGACAAAACACAGGCCAAACGTGCAAGTAGCATTTTTAAAAATCAGATCCAAAAAAGAAATCATTGAGATTCCTCTATGTATCAAACATTATGTCAAAACATTCAAATGTGTCACCTCATTTCTCAAGAAAGTGCCATATAGATGCCATAAAACTTGAGGTTGCAAATGCAGGAAAATATATCCTACCATCTTGTGTCCAAGGTAAAGAAAGATCATACCACAAATTTTAGGGCTCATATGGAAGCACCAAGTTAAAGTTTTCCAAGTTCTGTGTATAGCATCTCTTCCTCCTCAATGTTTCCTTAAGTCTACATAGACTTCGGTGTAGAGGTCCCCTGTCTCAGATGGTTTATCCCTGGGCTTCATAGTCTGTGCCCCTTCCCTGTCTCAGTACCCCTAGTAATGGCTTTCTGCAAAACCCATGGGCTAAAGGTTTTCATCCGACCTGTTCTTGGCTCCTTCCTTGTTGCCTTCAGCAGTGCCTGGCACTTAGGAAGTCCTCAGCAGATATTTCTTTCTTTTTTTCTTAAAGATTATATTTATTTATTTTTTTTAAGATTTTATTTATTTATTTGACAGAGAGAAATCACAAGCAGACGGAGAGGCAGGCAGAGAGAGAGAGAGGGAAGCAGGCTCCCTTCTGAGCAGAGAGCCCGATGTGGGACTCAATCCCAGGACCCTGAGATCATGACCTGAGCCAAAGGCAGTGGCTTAACCCACTGAGCCACCCAGGCGCCCAAAGATTATATTTATTTATTTATGTATTTGAGAGAGAGCAAGGGAGCAAGCATGAGCTGGGGGAGGGAGAGAGAGAATCTCAAGCAAACTCAGTGCTAAGCATGGAGTCCAATGTGGGGCTTGATCCCATGACCCTGAGATTATGACTGAGCCAAAATCAAGAATCAGCTGAGCCACCCAGGCATCACAGCAGATACTTCTGAGTAAAGATCAGACAGGGCTCTTCCCAGCCTGCTTGGACCTTGGACCATCTGTCTGACTCTCATTGGAGCAGAAATGCTGGGAAGGCCAGCTATGTTTATTCAACTCTAAACCCTCCCTGGACCAGCATGGCGGTGTGCACAGAGTAAGCACTGGACGGATATATGCCATTTAACAAAGTAAGGGATCACATATGGACACTAAAATTATTTTAAAGTGAAAACATTTCTGCAGAAAGAAATCTTGTCTGGACTTTCCCTATCTACTAAAGCAGAGCCTTCAGAAAATGCAGCTGCCATTAACCTGCCTCCAGGGAGTTTTCTGCTAACTCAGTTGTCATAGAGACAGATTGCTTATTGCTATTAGCATCAAAAAGCTCACAGAGCCTTCTGAGATTTCCCACTGAAGCCCTAAAATCCCTCCATTCTTGTGAAATTGGTATATAAATCTTTGCTCCGGGGTAGCGGAAGAGGTCCTCATTACTTAGCCACTCCTTGCACTGAGGAAGGAACCTTGCATTTTCTCCCCTGGTGCTCTCTGTTGTCAGTTAACGCACAAGCCCATGATCAAGAAACCGTAAGGGAGTGGAGGAAAAAATCTCCCCCCAACACCAGCACAAGTACGATGAAGGAAGATCTGCTCACTGATCCCAGGCATCTTGCTTTCAGTGGATACTTTCCAGACCACACTATCCCTTCGGTTGTCTGGTTGCTAACTGATCCCTGACATTCCCTGAAAAGATAGGAAAAGGTCACAGCTCAGCAGCAAGATAGTCTAGTAGAGAAATAAATCCATTGTGTGAAGACAGTAGTGTCAGCTGTCAATACATTTTCCCACCTGGACAGATGGTGCTCACGCATTCCCTGTCCCCAGCATACTTTGAAAATGATACCCTTTGGTTGGATCTGCAAAGATCATAGTCCTCCCCTGGGAACTTTCTGGGCAGCATTCCTGATGGCTTGGACCCGCCAGCATGGTTCTGGCCTCGGGGCCAGGCACATTCCTTTTTGTGGGTGTTGCCCGATGAAATGCCACACCCTTCTTATCTCTGACTTCCAATCAGCTGTCCCCTTGCACACCCCAAAGCTTGCCCAGAATGTGAAGTTGCAGCCCCCTGCAATCCAGGTGGGCAGCAAGGTGGTGGCTGTCAGTACAGGAAAGAATATAGCGCTGGATTCCAACAACTCCCTCTCAATTGGATGAGGCAGGCTGAGGCTATCAAAAATTCTTTGCTTGACCAAACTTTGACCAGGCTCCTGAACCTGCTCTTGCTCCATCTTACACCGCCTTGTACAACCCAGTTTCAGCAAGAACCTTGCTAACTAAGTCAGTTTAGGAGGCGTCTCCCATCTGCCATATGTGATGACCCTTAATGCCGGATTCCTCATCGTCCATCCTCCCTCAGGTGCCCCCCGGCCTGCCTGCAGCAAGAATCCTGTTACTTCATTTGAGCCATGACCCCCACCCCAACCTGAATTCACTCTTAGTGATTTCCCATTCATGATTCCCCACCCCACTGCTTGCCTGTAAATTCCCACTTGTGCCCCCTCCATCCTGAGCTGAGCCCATTTCTACATGGAAGTTTATTTTTCCCTATCACAATAATCCTGAGAAAACTCTGTTTTCATCAGTTTCCTATTCAGCCCTAGTTTTTCTCTGGTGAAGCCTGATGCAAGAAGGCCAGGTCCGAGGACCCAGAGGGTTTCCCACAGGACCAGCCTTGGCTTCAGCCAGGATGGAAGTCAGCTGGCAAGGGCAGGAGGTGAGAGCAGAGTGTATAGAAAACACAGGGAGAGATGCGGATGGCGCATCTGGGAGACTCAGAAAGGGAAAGAGAGGGTCTGATCTTGGCTGGCGGTCTTTTGTATTTTAATTTCAATTGTTTTATTTTTATTTTTAAAAGGTTTTTATTTATTTATTTTTGAGAGAGAGAGAGAGAGAGCACTAGTAGGGGGAGCAGCTGGGTGGGGGAAAACAGATTTTGAACTTTTACTCTAGCTTTCCACTTGGAATATAGAGAAGCATAAAAGATGATACCAGCCTTTTGATTTTCTGAATAGATTTATACAACCGAGGAAAGAAAATTCTGTGGCACAGTCCACACTGGCTCCCAAAATTGCAACAGCAAAAATAAATGATTTTGATTTGTAGAGATGATTAAAACTCTACCCTCTGTACCAGGCTCCAGTGTTTTGAGTCAAAGAATTTTCTTTACTTTAAAAATAATGTGATCATAAAGATTTTGTGTAGAATGCTGGCTTTTTTTTTTTTTTGAATGGGCCAAATATGGGGAAATGACTTTAAGCAGAAGCCATTCTATGGTTCATCTATTTATAGCATGTGAATAGATTAAGACATTTACATTTACTCGTAGTGATCTGTAACTTTCCTATTTCTTCATGTTCTACAACATCTTCCTTTCAAACTAGAAGATGAGTTAAAAATACACTCTGAAACAGCACACAGTTAAATCAAAGTGAGATGTCCCATTCCGTGAACCAGCCCATTTGGGGTTGTGTATTAATCAGCATCACCGGAATTCAGGTTATAACTTTCTCTGGTTGCAAAGAGCAGAAGCCTCTGGGACACCAAGGCATGACCTCACGTCCTCACAGCACAAGCGGGGAGTTGAAGCTGAAGACGAGATTACAGCAAAGCTGCCCTGACTGTAACCATCAGAGGAGGGAAGAGAAGGGGTCAACTGGCACTTGCCTCTTCACTGACAGAGTAACTCTCCCATGGACCTACGTTTCCTAAGAAAAACACAGTTTGTCAGGGCTCTGTGGTTGACGTACACTGAAGTCAGCACACAACCAGAAAAGACATAAAGAATAAGGAGAAACAATTTATGAATGGTTATGAATCAACTGCAATCAACAATAATCATGGTATCATTTTTTTAAAAGATTCATTTATTTATTTTAGAGAGAGAGAGTGCAGTGGAGCGGCAGAAGCAGAGAGGATGGCAAGCAGGCTCCCTGCTCTGTTCCCAGCCCACATGGGCTTGGTCTCACAACCCTGAGATCATGACCTGAGCTGAAACATAGAGGACACTTAAGCAGCAGAGCCGCCAGCCACCTCAGTAATCAGGGTATCTTAATCATTCCCTATGTTATTCCAAATTCTTGCCTGTAAAGACATTTCTACTTCAGACAAGCACAGAACTTTATAGGAATAAAAAAGGTATAAACTACCTTACAGCATGCGCGCATGCACACACACACACGTCATTTCCCTTTTATAATTTCATGCCCAGTGGCTGGGTCCTGATTAGCCCAAAGCATAATGATTCCCTTCTCTCTCAAGGTCTCTTCCACTATCCCTGTATGTGAAAGTTCATCATCTTTTGTTTCTGTTTCTGCTGAACATAAATGAGAGAAGACAGATATATGCTAAAAAACAATTATTTAACTTCAAGTGGAATTTAGAGGAAATATAAAGAGCTCAGAACATTTTTTTTTCTTCTCAGAAATCATAAAGATTTCAAAATAGAAGAGGACCTCAAACCCATGCTCAAATTGGGGTGGGAAGTTAGAACACTGAGGTCTCAGAAACTGAAGACAGTGACTCACAGATGCTTTCAGACAGACAAAAGACTTCCCTAAGACTTTTGAGGATAAACCCCACAGATTCAATCCATTGGCCATGAGAGCTTCAAGATGTCTTACAGACATGGTTCCTTAGTGGAGAGCTCAGTCAGGGAAGAGCTTATCTCAAAGAGACTGATGCTGTGACTTGTCTAATGAAGTGAACCCAAGTGTGGTTCATAGGTAACCCACAAAGTTCTAAGAAAATTGTTTTTGAGAAACTGTTACAAGCTTGCTCTCCAAGGGACAGAGACAATAAAACAGGAAAAAGTTCTCTGGACTTAAAATTTTAGAGCCAGAAAATACCCTGAGAAACCTACTCAGTAGCAAACATGAACCCTTTTCTTAGAAAAGGAAGGATGACTCAGACAGTAACACCTAGTGCCCAGAGAGCAGAGAGCCATTAAAATAACTCCTAGGGGAGCAATGGGTGGCTCAGTCCATTAAGCATCTGCCTTTGGCTCAGGTCATGATCCTGGTGTCCTGGCATCAAGCTCCACATCTGGCTTCCTGCTCAGTAGGGAGTTTTTCCCTATCCCTTTGCCACTCCCCCTGCTTGTGCTCACTCTCCTTTTCTCTCAAATAAATAAATAAAATCTTAAAAATAATATCTCCCGGGCGCCTGGGTGGCTCAGTGGGTTAGGCCGCTGCCTTCGGCTCAGGTCATGATCTCAGGGTCCTGGGATCGAGTCCCACATCGGGCTTTCTGCTCAGCAGGGAGCCTGCTTCCCTCTCTCTCTCTCTCTCTGCCTGCTTCTCCATCTACTTGTGATTTCTCTCTGTCAAATAAATAAATAAAATCTTTAAAAAAAAAAATAATATCTCCCAGGGAGTAGGAATTAAGGCTCTATCAAAGAGCTGACAAGATGTTCTCAGAAGGGTTTCAGCACTACCCAGTGGCTTCTGTATGTCTTCTATCTGTTCCCCATTTATTAAAAAGAGTTATTTATTTATTCACTCATGCATGAGCAGGCAGTAGGGCAGAGGAGGGGAGAGAGAATCCTCAGACAGACTCCCCACTGAGAGGGAGTCCAATGCAGAGCTCAATGCCAAGACCTGTAGATCGTGACCTGAGCCAAAACCAAGAGTTGATTGCTTAACCAGCTGAGCTCCCCCTGGGCCCCTGGCATAACTCTCCCCCTTGAATCTGGAAGTTCATCTTTCTTCATTGTAATCACAGGGGTGGCTCTGCATGGTTCTCAAGGATAGAACATCTCAGGCAAGTTTTGACTTACTCATCACAACACTCATGTCGGGGGCCGGAGCTCCCATATAAGCCATCTACCCCATGGCCACCGTGCAGTGAGGGAGCCAGCATGGGACCCCGCAGAGTGTTCCAAGAAGACACTCTGGGGCTGCTTGTGGAGAGAGAGCTGGTGCCCCGCCAGTGCACCAGAGAGTGTAGTTCCTGCCCAGCAGGCTTCCTACTGAAGCCACCGGAGAGACCCTCTTCAGAAGCATGGAGCCCATGCCATTCTCTCACAGATTCCGGACCCACAGAAAAGAAGAGAACATACTTGCTTCTGTTTCAAACCACTATCTCAGGAAGCCTTCCACAACTCCTCCTGACAAAGCCAGTCTTCCCAGGGTGGCTTCGCTCTCTCCTCTGTGCTGTCCTCCTCACTCAGCACTTCAGAAAGGAGTTTTGGGGACTTTTCTGCCAGAGCCTTCCCTGACCATCACCCTTAGTTGGACCAGTCCATATTTTTTAAAAACATAATATAAAGGTGACATCAGCCCTAAACTAGCCCCACCATATTAGGAGTGGAGGGTACGTCAGAGCATGTGGTCAACCCTCTCATCTGACAGCTAAGACTTGAGGCTGGCGAGATGGCTTGACTTGCCAAGGGCTCAGATCCATCTGCTGGCTCAGCTCTGTCATGAGCTGGTCTTCTAACCCCGAGCTGCACTTTCTTCTACATGACTGTGACACAGTCATGAATTCTTCGGTAGGAAATTTTAAAATGCTGTTTTAAGCTAAACTTACCAGAATAGCGCTCTAATACCCATACACTTTCAAGAACAATGGAAGCTTCACCAGGCCATTCTGCATGCTCTCTTCTCTTCCCCACTGTGCAGATGGCCCCAATGGTACCTGCTTCCCTGTGGTTCCAGAGGGAGTTTTCCATCTCAGGGCTGCAGACCCACTCAGGGAGTAGGTCTATCTGCCATCAGTCAGATTGGTTCTCTTTAAATGTTTTCCATTTTAAGAACCGAAAATAATTTTGCACTTCCCCACAAGACTGGAGTTTTAAATTGCTGGCATTGCTCAATCAATTGATCACTTAGGGAAGAAATTAACAATCTTTCTGGTGCCAGTTAAATGTTTGTACCACATTTACTATTTTTTTTTACCTTGAATACAAAATAACTCAAAGCATGTGTTATAAAGCGTAATTTTAAGTGTCAAGTTTTTATAATTGCTAATTTAGCATATAATAGGAAAGCAGAGACATCTGAAAAATTATTGGCCATATGGAAATATAAAAATGTGAACATGACATAAAAATAAATTTGGAGACACCACAAGAAATGTATTACATTCGGGGCGCCTGGGTGGCTCAGTGGGTTAAGCCGCTGCCTTCGGCTCAGGTCATGATCTCAGAGTCCTGGGATCGAGTCCCACATCGGGCTCTCTGCTCAGCAGGGAGCCTGCTTCCTCCTCTCTCTCTGCCTGCCTCTCTGCCTACTTGTGATCTCTCTCTCTGTCAAAAAAAAAAAAAAAAAAATCTTAAAAAAAAAAAAAAAAAAAAAGAAATGTATTACATTCATGAATGTCCCCTTGGAATGTTTAGGGCATCAGGAATTTGAAGTTATGATCCCCATGATTGCTGACTCAGGTAAGATGCACTTACAGCATACATGGCAACATTCTCAGGGGGAAGAAGAGCAAAGCCTCACAAATTTCCACCTTCTACATGGCATTTACACAAAATAGAAATATACAAACTCCTACTTGTTCCTTGTAGGTGTAGTAAACTACAATCTACATGTCCTGCTCTTATGCTTTATGTCTCTATCCTCAGGGAGCCTCTCACTTCTTCAGGCAAACTGGGCATGACAAGGGTAGTTTTTGCCCCACGTGATCTGCTCATATATTCCCTCAACAAACTCAGAATCTCGAAATTCCCTTTCCTGTATGAGCCTTGTTGCCTGTCAGTCCTTCTTCACAACAAGCACAGCAACCCACTCACCTCTCAGCTGCAGGTGAACGATGATGATGGGATTCATTTTACTCATAAATACTAATTTTGTCCAAACAGTACATCTCTCCTGGGCTCTTTTCTTCCTCTGACCCAGGTGCAGTCTTGGATAATCAGGCATGTCTGGTAAGAACCCACTGCTATCACCTGTCTCGGCGTCTGTCTGTCTTCTGTCTGCCAGTCTGTCCAGGTGTTTATCTCCATTCCTCTCTGTCCCGCCCACAGCAAACACTTGATAGAAGTCTGATATTCTTGAATGCAAACCAACCGTCATTAAATATATAATGTGTCTCGTGTGTAGGATTCGGAATGTGCATAAATGTCACCTGCCTGTTTTGAGTTCCTCTGCCTCTCCCTTCTTTGCACACAGCTTTTTCCAACACTGTGTCTTTAAGCTCCGTCCTGTTGCTACATTTCTGATGATGGCTTTAACTATTACAGGGCATTCTGGAGTGTCCAGCCTTCATGTTGTATTTTCCTAAACTGTGGGCGAGACCAACAGGGGACACTCGCTTCCCCACAACCATGCACACCATACCTGTACCTGCCCATGTCCCCTGCGAACCTGCTTAGAAAACCATTTTCTAGAACATACCCCCAGAAACAGCATTTCTGGGCCAGCAGGCACATGCAACTTAATCTCAGATGGCTTTCCAGAATTGCAGCAGTCTATGTTCCCACCAACGGTACATGAGATGCTCATCTTAGCTGCCCTGCCAGCGTTCCACTCTTACTTGGCTTTCCTCATCCTTGTAAATTTAGGGAGCCCTGAAATGCAAAATAATTTATGATAGTCAAAGGGCTTTAGGTGCCAGGCACCTGACAAAATATACAGCACGTTATCAAGTTGGCCTGAGAAAGGTTTGAATCGTGCCTGCAACTAGGTCTGATTGCCATGGATCCCATCGGTGTGTACTCCAGGTCACTCAGGCAAGGCACTCTCTGCTTGGAGGCCCAGTCTCACTGTTCATAAAATGAAAGTGCACCCCTATGTCAAGGGCGGCTCTCAAGACAAGTGAGACAATAAATGTAAAGCATCAGCTGGTTCTTTTTTTTTTTTTTAAGATTTTATTTATTTATTTGAGAAAGAGCAAGAAAGAGATCACAAGCAGAGGAAGAGGCAGAGGGAGAAGGAGAATCAGACTTCCCACTGAGCAAGGAACCCAAACTGGGGTTTGATCTCAGAACCCTAAGAACATGACCTGGGCTGAAGGCAGATGTGTAACCGACTGAGCCTCCCAGCCTCCCAGTTAACTTGCTTCTTAACCATGACTGCAACCTGACCAACAGCTTCATCACCTGGCCTGGGTCTTCTCAGGACACAGGAATTTTGAGTGTTGGGCTGTGGCTGTCTTTGGCAGAACAGGACCATTGATCACCAAAGAGGATGGTGCAAGTGTCCTGCTGAGAACTCGTCCCTGGGAATGACTCTCCTGAGGACTGTGGTGGCTTCTGGAGGGTCCCCCTCAACTTTTGAGCTGGGGTCACGCTCTTCTTGACTCAGCGAGGGGCTGGGAGTCACTGGTGTGCTCTTTGTTGGCAAAGCAGGAGTACTGAGACCTAGCCATTTCCACACTCCTGGGAACTTCGCAAATCAGAGAACAGTGCTCCAGGGCTGACCTTGAGCCAGGCAGACAGTTTGTCAGGGGTGCAGTAGGGTCCGATGGCACCCCGCCCACTCCCTTCAGTAGTTTCCTCTGAAACTGCCGGCCCCAGACTTGTACGTATCTTAGGCCCAGTCAGCATTCACCAATGCAGTTTTCTAATTAGTTTGTAACTGTACATATGAGGGGCTGTGGAACTCACTGATCACCTGTTGTGCAAAACACACGCACACAATCAGTCACCTTCCTGCCCAGCCCTGGGCCCTGCTGGGTCCTGACTCAGATACACAGACCGTCCCATGCCATGGCAAGACATTCATCCGGGTAGCCTGTATTTTCTTTTTCTGTTGATGGCTGCTCATTTTCCCTCAACAAATCCTACTATGGGTTTAATGCCCTCCCAGACTCACTTACTTGCTTGTCTCTTGCTAGCTCAGGACAGAATTGGCCCAAAGCTTCAGGCAAAACCTTGGCCAAAGACAGATGTGGCACAGAGAATGAAGAGTGCATAAAACTGGAAAGAAGGAAACCAGCAAAGGCAAAGATGTTTTTTCTTGGTAAATAAATTGACCCACATCTCTTCAATAAATGACCATTTCTCAAGGCAGCATTCACCAAGAGCAACAGGTCACAGGTCAAGGAGTGTCTGAGACTTATAGGAGGTTGATGGGCTGCTGGTTGCTTCAGGTGAGAACTATCCTCAAAATGACAGCAGATCAGAAAAACCAAGCAAATGCAGGACTGAGGATTGGGTCCTTGAGGAAAACTTCTTCATCTCTCTTTAGTTTTAACTTTTCCATTTCACTTTGTGGAAATGCTTTCGAAATCAGCAGGTGCAGGGTTCCTGCTGGGGTACGAATCCCTCCAAACCCTCAGGATAGGTGGGCATCCATCTCCACTCAGAGGCTGCCAGGAACATTTTATGTATCTTAGAAATCCATATGAGTAGAGGATTTTCCATGAACTGAACCAACATTGCCTGCCCGCCAGGCCATGCATAGTCTTATTTCCATGACCAGAGCAGTAAGGAATAAGCTTGAACATTCCTCACCTGCTTCTGGGCCCCATGGGCAGCTAAGCTGGCTGTTCCTGGTCTTTCCCTACCTGAGGTGGCTGTGACACTGATTCCACTAACATGTCCACAGGTGGCAGCCCTCTGGGCTTCTCATCAGTCATTCCACCTCACAGATACGGAGACATTAAAATGTGGCGTGCAGACTAGGACACCATGCTGGCTGTGGATCCACTAATGCAGTCTTTAATTAAGCTAATTTTCAGTTTTTGGCTTGGGTTTTGGTTTTATGTATTAAAACAGCTCATCCCACTGTTAAGTGCCATTGGGCCGAAGGCCAGCTAACACCCCTCTTGTGAACCATGCTAAAAAGTGTCCTCCTCTCCAGAGTGGTGACTGCAAACATGAGCCAGGACAAACAAGTAGTGAATATCCATACAGCACTTCTCTGAAGTCAAAGTAACAGTAACACGAATGTGAATAATTTTACTGAGTCAAAAAGACCAGAGAAAAATGGGGTCTATGTTGGATATTGCCATTTATACAAAATTCTAGAAAATTCAAGCTCATCTTTGATAGAAAACATCTGTGATTGCCTGGGGATGGAGGGAGTGACAGGACATGGCAAAAAGGAACAGGGGAGCTCTGGGGGTTGATGGATATGTTTACGGTCTTGACTCTGGTGATGCTTTCACAGGTGCACACGTGTCAATGTGTATCAGATTGTACAATCAAAATGTGTCAATTACACTTCAATAAAACTGTTTTTCAAAAGCATTAGTATAAGCACAGTGACACCTGACTAATAGCAAAAACAAGCAAGACAAACAACAGGTGCAGTGGGCATGTCGTGGGGAACCAGTGTGACACGGGTGGCGGGGGAGGGCTTGCAGGGCACCCTGTGGTCCAGGAGGAGGGATGGTCCAGGCAGAGGAGAGGAGCCAGGGTATTTCAGATAAGGGCACGGTGCTTGGGAAAGATAAGGACTAGTCTGGCAAGGGGATGCTGGGGAACAGCGGCATTGGTTGGAAAGATGGTGGAGTCGAACGACACAGGTTTTCAGATATCAGGGTCAGAAATCTCTAGTTTGTGACAAAGAGGAGAAGAGAGAGAGACCACCCGGAGGGACGCACCCTGATGGGAAGTCAGGCACTTCCGTCTTGGTGGGAACAGCACTCAGTCATTGGAGTAAATAAACGGGAGGGTCACCGTTGTTTCTGGAAAATAAAATTCTAAACAACGTTTTGGAATTTTATATTATTCTAGAAACTAGAGAATGCGTAGTTTATGCTCTTCTGAACTATCCGCATTAAGTTAAATAAAGAAGAGGTACCTGAAAAAGTGGGAGTTTTAGACCTGAATATGTGTTTATTTCCTCAGCCCCTTCTCTGTGTGGGGCACATGACAAGCCTGGGAGGGGGTTAGAGTGGTCAGTGCCTGGCGTGGGTTGCTCCTGAAGCAGTGACCGGCCCATCTCCCTCCAGCACCCACCAGCTGCAGTCACTCATGCCTGTCCTGCGTTTCTGTCCATTTCCCTGAAGCATAAAAGTCGGAGAATGTGATAAAATATGCCTCGAATGTGATACATAGTTTCTCAGACAACCGTGAAATTGTGGATAAGTGGATTTTCCTGCCATCCCGTGAAAACTGTCCCTGACACATTGTTTCTGATACAACTGTTTCTAAATGGTTGAATAATCCTGTCTTAAATATAGAAAATATCAGATAGTGGAAAAGATGTGGAAGTGGTTTTGGAAAAAGAGAAAAGGAAAACCTGGAAACAAAGACCATTATGGAAACTTCTTAGTGAGTTTGAATCAATAGCCAGTTCCGCTTACCAGAAACTGACTTTCATCCCATAAAAGTGTTGGTGAACGAACCATGCTTCTCTTTCTCCTCAGCAAGATCAGTTCATGGGAGAGTGACTCAGACCCTTGTCATTTCTCTGCTTCCCAGGCAATGCCACGGTTGACTTCCCTTGTTCCACTTCACGCAAAAATCCTAAATAATTTCCTACAAAACTATTTAACCAATTGTCTTGCAGTCTTGAAAATGTATTTTATTAACATCTGGTACAAAACTAAGAACAAAGGAAGAACAAGGGCTGATCCCTGGAAACGTGAGGCAGTCCGTCCTGGGCCTTCAGGCGACCTCCGAGACCTCGGAGAGACTGAGATATCAGGCTGAACTGTGACTATCCAATTAATCTCTCTGAACCTATTATCCACTGACCGTTCAGTCCCTCCACCTTCATGTTTCTGATCACCAAAGAGAAAAAATAGGACTGTTTCTGATAGAAGAGATCTTTGTCTGCATCTCAATAAGCAGTTTTGTTGGTGGATTTGAGTTGCATACAGAGATAAATTGAGTCCTGGGTGTCGCTCTCCATTACTCTCTGTGCTGGTAGCACTTGGGTTTGCCCAAGTGGCCCTGTTTCATCCCACTTGAGCAGCATGTCTTACTGTGGTCCAGCTGGAGCTCACGTGGTTTTCTGTCATTCCACAAGAGCATGAAACTCCTTTGAGCATATAACATTTTTTTAGGTGTTTTGACCAAAAGGCTGAAAAATCATGTGCTTTTAAAAATAAAAATAGCTTGGGGCCCCTGGGGGGCTCAGTCATTAAACTTCTGCCTTTGGCTCTGGTCATGATCCCAGGGTCCTGGGATCAAGCCCTGCATCGGGTACTCTGCTCAGTGAGAAGCCTGCTTGTCCCTTTCCCACTCCCCCTGCTTGTGTTCCTTCTCTCGCTGTGTCTTTCTCTATCAAATAAGTAAAATCTTTTAAAAAATAAATAAATAAAAATAGATTTTTAAAAAATAAAATAAAAATAGCTTAAGAGAAACAAAATTTTAAGATTTTTTGGCAACTACCTGAAACTACCCTGATATGTGGGATGGCCTTGGGTTGTCTTCACGTGGGAAGGTGTTCAGAGCAGCTGGCATGTAGCCGGTCGGCAAATGTGGGCTTTTCCTCCATACCCGTCTCCTTTGCACCTCTGATTTTGTCTAGAATAGATGTTCTAGATTGTGTTCTCTTTGCCAGCAAGGGCAGTAATAAGACATTTGAATTAGATACTGTACTGATCTTCAATGACTTTCACATTTTCTTTCTAATAAATACTTATCTAAGGGTATTTGTTAATGATGTCCCAGAGGTATATTGGAAAAAAATTTCTTAAATTTTACACATTGGTATTTAGTTTTGAAAAGCTTATTTCCTTACTATGCTTTTAAAATATCTTTGACTTTACTTCTTATTTTGTTTTGTTCATTTTAAAAAATGGTATTAAATTATTCTTTCTTATTCCATTGGCCTTGGGAGAAAGGCAGCAGAGAAGAGCTGTCTGGAGGAGTTCTTATCCTGCTAATGGTTAACCGAGGTCACGGACACCTCTTTAAGTAAAACCATCTGGTGTCTGGTGAAAACAAAAAAGAAATTGAGTGGTAACATTTTAAGATAAAAGATTTTATCTTTTTATTTTTTATTTTAAGATAAAAGATCTTTTTAATTTTTTGATTTTTTATTTTTATTATTTTATATTTTATATATATTTATATACATACTATATATTTATATATATATATAATATATATATTTATATTTTATATTATATTATAAAATTTATATTTTATTTTTTATTATTTTAAGTTAAAAGATCAATGGTAACATTGATCTTTTTCAAAAATCTACCCAAAAGGAGACCTCGGCTCAAGGTGATGGGGTCTTTTGCATACATTTGCTCCTCTGAGTACCCCACCTTCCCACCAGTGGTCTCTCTAAGCATCAGTGCATACTGCTAAGGTCCCCCGAGTACAAGGAGGCTCTTATCAACTCCATTTCTCCATCTGTAGAGGGCATTTAAAGATTTTCTGTCTTTTGGTGCTAGAGAAAGGGGTCAAATTCAAATTCACTCTGATGATTTAGCCCTCAAGCTTTGAGAGTTTCCCAGAGCCACTCTCAAGAAAGACTAAGCCGATGCCCACCTGTCTGATACCACATACACATGCAAGCTTCCCCACCACTCCTGGCTCGAGGAAGCAACACAGGAGGATGGAAAATCAGCTCCAGGAATAGTGTGAGTTGCCCACCACCTTCCTTTAACCCTCCTCCAAAATCTGCCCATCATCTCCTGGCCTTGTGGTCACCCCAAAGGCATCTTCAGAGTTGTGTTTCTTTTGCAACCATTAACACAACCCCACAAGTCAGGTACTATCATCCTTCTCTTTACAGATGAGGACCCCTTGACTCACAATGTAGTAAGGTCAATGGCCAAGATCCCTGGGGAAGTGGGCAGGAAGAGCCCATGCTCTTGCTCATGAACTCCCAGAACCCTGGAACCCATGGTTGAAAGATCTCGAATCTACCCCATTCATATAAAGAAAGAGGTGGCCTGATTTAACAAAAAGAATCATGTCAATAGGATTGTGGATGCCCCTTAAGCAGGAGGTTGCTTCTGGAAAACCCAAACATAGTATGTGAAACAACTGGGTCAGGGGGACCTCATAATCATCAGGGGCAGGCAGAACCTGTGCTGTCTTTCCAGGGGATGTCTCTCTGGGCTGTCCCTAAATGTCCTGTGTGAAAAACTAAGGAAAGCTTCCAAGTGCTTCCAAGTCATTCCTCAACATTCCCAATAGGAAAAGTATACCCATTACAAGAAGATAATTTGATGTAAGGCAAAAAACAAAAACAAATAAACAAAATTCTAAATGTAAAAGCTGTTCTTTACAGCTTTTCTGTTCTTTCTGATCTGTTCTGTTCTTTAATTTGGGCATAATAAAGAGAAGCGTGATATTTTAAAAAAATTCTAGCTTTGGAGTCTCCAGTGTCACATTTTCTGCTTACGTATCACCTGTGCTATGGGACAAAGGCTTTACAATTCCCTGGCTCTATTTCTTGTCGTGTATCTTCCACATTGATGGGATTGATGACTGACTCATTCTTTTCTCACCTCGCCACCCTGCCAGGTGTGGGAAAGATGATTACCCTCCCCATTACTACTGTACCAGATGCAGGTGAGGATGCCTGTAGAGAAATGGAGAGACAACTGCCCACATGGGCCACAGGACCCATCCTATCTGAAGCAAGTATGGCAAGTGCACTTTGGTATTACCATTGAGTGTAAACTTGTGTTATTCGAGCTCCCTGCATGCTTCCTCACATTGGAGGGTCAGTCTGCATTATGGGCTGGACACAAAACTCTGGCTCAGGGCCACAGCCACCCCACAGACATCACGGATGCTGCCTCCACTATACTGACTTGTAGGAATCGGTCATCTCCCACTCCTGTCAGTGCCCTCAGGCCAGCTTCTCCCGTGTAAGTGAACTGCCTGGGCTTAAGACCGAAAATATCCCTCTTCCGTGTGTTGCTGCAAAAGGAGAGGCATCAGTGATGGTTTTCTGCTGCAGGATTCTCAGCTCCCCTTGGGCCTCCCCAAAGTCCGTAGAGGACAGACGGAGACAGAAGTCAGTACAACACCGTAACTGTAGTTAACACTGGGGTATAGTACACCATGATGACTGTAAGTTGCTGAGAGAACATTCTTGAAGTTCCCATGGCAAGGAAAAAAACACATTTTTTTTCTTTTTTGCTTGTTTCGTAGGTTGATGAGAGGATGAATGTTGATTCAACATACTGTGGTCATCATTTCAGCCTACATGAAAGTCAAGTCACTGGGCTACACATCCGAGTCTTATTCAGGGCTGTCTTTCAGTAGTGGTGTCTCAGTGAGACTGAAGGGAAAGTGTGAGTGTTTTAAAGAGCATATATATATATATATATATATATATATATATATATATATGTGTGTGTGTGTATAATTATAATTTAATTATATATAATTATAACATAATTATATATAATTATAATGTGATTATATATATAAATATAAGTCAGAGGAGAAACTATTAGCTATGTCTCTCCAGCTGAGGTCTCTCAGACACTTCTGCCAAAAAAAGTTCTTTCTTCATCTGACACAAAAATTATCCTCCCACTGCCTCTTCCTTCTAGACTCAAGGTCCCATACCATTGCTCATGGTCAGAATCCCTTCCCTCTCCCCTGTGAAATCACACCCGTGGTAAGTCATTCCTCTCATGTCCCTCTGGGGGCTGTTTGCATTCATGGTGGTGGGCAAAGAGGCTTCCATTGCTCAAGAAGTGAAGTTGGAGTTCTGAGTTCGTAGAAGACAGAACACAGGACGTGCGGTGCCTGTGCTTACACATCCACTGCTCCTGCAGGGATAGGATGCCCATAGCAATAGCACTGGGAGAGGCCATCCATCACTACAAGAGGCAGCCCACAAGGCAGGGTGTGGGCTCCCGCGGTCAGTCTGCTAACGTGGTTATTACAGAGCACCAAATACACAGAGTCCAAAGTGAAGTCTCAGCTTGGCTTTTTCTCTGCTGAGTATGGGATAGGACTGATCAGCTGTCTGGAAGTGCTCTAACTACTATGTGTGTAAACTAGTGGGGTTGCATTCTTTCATGTCCCTTGGCATGGTAAGCAAGCATTCCTGTGTCTTGGGCCTGGGTCTGTGTGTCCCTTGGCAGTCCAGCCATGCCTTATGAGTTAGACAGATGCCTGCTTCACTGGTTCACAAAGGGTCCTGGAGCAAACTTCAGGCTCTTTTGGGGACGGAAGAGCCCCTACTCTGAATTTTGCCCTTAAAACCCTCACTGATAAGCCATAGAGAGTTTTCCCTCTCTGTGAAAGCTTGGTGGCAGGTTCTATGGGCTTGCTACATATCATGTGGGTGAATTCTCACTTGGTCCAGTTACATCATCTCACCCCCCAGTCATGCATAAAACCTTTTTCCATGTCCAGACAGACCCATGTTCATTAGTGGTCCTGCATTATAAATGACTCGCCAGTTCCCAGTCTGTCACTGGTCTTCACAAATGATGTATTAATAAAACACGTTAGTAATTTTCACCCTCTCTAGACCCAGAGGCAGAAGGGACTCTCAAAGTGCTTTAAAGAGAGTGAAATATTCACTTAGAGATTTTAGAATATCCATCCTCTCAACAGAAACATAAGCATGAATACCGACGGGTTCTTACTTCACTAGATGTATATTGAGTAGAATTAAAGGAATATGGAAATTGAAAAATAATCAGGTCCATTACTCAGTGAACTAGTTTTTTCCTATCACCACTTACTTGAAATCTTGTTTTCTCTCTTGCTTAAGTAGAGATAATTCACAGCGATGTTCCCAGGTTCATTTTGAGCCCCTCCTTGTACTTAATTCGTAGCCCAGAAATGTTAAAGAGTTTTGCTATCAAAATAACTCTACGAGTATATTTCTTCGGTGAGTATATTTCTATATATCCCCTGCAGACCTTGGGGTTCATCCTGCGCCATGTGGTCTGCCCAGATGGGTGGAGGTTACCACCATGGGAGGGAGGCCCTCTCTGGTCTCATAACTGGCCTCTCTCAGCAGCGGGTAAAGTCCTGCCTTGGACAGTGGTGGTAGTGGGGTCAGAACTAGTGTTGTGGTGAAGACGTGTCCTGGTGGCAGCAGGAGGAAAAATAATGATTCAGTGATGAGAGATGTCATAGCGGGCAAAGAGACTTTGTGTCCTACAAGTATGTGCTGTTATATTTACTGAACCAGCACTAGATATAAGGTGATTTTGCAGAAAATTCAAGATGTGCAATTTCTTTTAAAAAGGAAGGCTGAGCTGAGAGACACCTGGCTGAGAGCAGGAGAGTCATGTGATGGGTACACATGTGTTGGTTTGCAGAGCCTGTGGTCCCTCTTCCCCTTAGTGCCTGTCACCATGGATGGCCAGTCAGCCTTGAATTCTTCAAAGGGAAGTATTTCTCAGTACTAATGTCCTCAAAACACAAGAATGGCAGAGAGGAGAGCACTGCAGCCCTAGGCTTAAATGCTAGAGCATTATGGCAAGTAAACTATGCTGTCACCAATTCTGAGATGTTGGTTCTCTTTCCAGCTCTCTTCCACATCTGTTTGACTGAGGGCTTGTGTTAGCATGAATTCTTAAAAAGAAATGAAACAGAATTTTCTCTGTAATCCCTTGGCACGCATGTGATAACCAGGATAAGAGAATAAATATCCCAAGAAAGTTTGAAACAAGTACAAAGTAGTTTTCTAGAATTAATCATTAAATTGGCCATTAATGAAGAATGTGGTAAACTAATTTTGTTCCTCAGTTAGTGATTGTTATAGAAGAACAAGTCTGGAATACATAATAACCTGTCAAAAAATAATTTGCTGGATTTTTTTTTTTTTTGGTAGGAGAGGAAGTCCTTTAAAAATAATTAACTAAAACATAAAATTATAATTAATTCTCTCTTCATCTCAGAGCACTTTAGATAGACATCTTTAGAGCAACATCTTTTCTTTGTTTTTCATTCTGAATTCCAAATCCTTGGGCTTATCAAAAAAGACTGCATTTTAGTAAAAAGTAGATTTTGGTCCTTTCTTTTAGTTCTTAATCATTAGAAAGGAATTTGGTGTGGAATAATCAAAGGAGAAGAATTTCATTGTCCAATGGGCTGCATATGCCCAGAGTGTGGTGTGGTCTCCCAAGTGCTCAGACGTTGGAGTGAAGACGGAAATTCTTATCCAGACCTGATCACCAGTCAGCAGAGTGAACTTGGGAGAGTAACTTATCTGTCTTTAACCCATATTTCCATCTGAGAATGAGACAATAGAACAGACTCCATGAGGTTGTTGAGGAGATTAAATGAGAAGATGAAGGAGGAGGAGGAGGAGGAGACTTATAGAAATTGAGGTATATAATAATCCATTATGCAAGAAGAACTTGCCTCTGTCTGTAGAACAGAGTTACCCATTTGTAATGTATATTAAAAAATTGAACCATTACGTTGTACACCTGAAACTAACAAAATATTGTATGCCAATTATTCTTCAATAATTAAAAAAAAAGAAGGGAGTTGCTCAAAGTTCATCACACTGGCACTTTGTACAGATCCTGGTATCCCCATAAGCCATCCTGGCCAAGCCTATGTGACTAGGATGACACTTACATGACCAAGAAGCCTGTCCTCACTGTCTTTACTGACACTCAAGGCTTGTACTTTAAGAATGAATTGGCTTCAATTTGGTCCAGTATAACTGATTTAATTCCTCAGTTAAGTAAGCCCTCTGAGCTCTGGTTTTGAGCCAGGCATGGGGATAAGCACACAGAAGCTGTTCAGACACCTGCAGTTGACTGGTGGCTGATTATGTTTATAAGTCCACAAAAGGCCTCCATTGAATGGGCCCTACTGAGGTAAACTTGTTTCTTTCTTTTCATGAAAGAGAACTGACCTTTATCATCAACCCTTTTTGTAGGAAAGGGGCATGAGATGCTGATGAACTTCTGGGAGCATGAAAACTTGCAAAGATAGTAGCTAGAGGAGCACCTAGCCAGCTCAGCCAGAAGAGTGTGTGAATTTTGATCTTGAGGTCATGAGTTTGAGCCCCACATTGGGTATAGAGATTACTAAAGTTAGTAAATAAAACTAAACTGAACTCCCAACCTCCCACTCCCCGCCCCTTCAAAGCCCTCAGATTGTTTTTCAGAGCCCATAGTCTCTTATGGTTCACCTCCCCTTCCAATTTCCCTCAACTCCCTTCTCCTCTTCATCTCCCCATGTCCTCCATGCTATTTGTTATGCTCCACAAATAAGTGAAACCATATGATAATTGACTCTCTCTGCTTGACTTATTTCACTCGGCATAATCTCTTCCAGTCCCATCCATGTTGCTACAAAAGTTGGTATTCGTCCTTTCTGATAGAGGCATAACAAGGTGCTGGGTATTAGGGAGGGCACGTATTACATGGAGCACTGGGTGTGGTGCAAAAACAATGAATAATGTTATGCTGAAAAGAAATAAAATTTTAGTATGAATTCTTAAAACAAAAAGAAACAAAACAAAATTTTCTAAGCTCCTTTGGCATTCATCCTATAACCAGGATGAGAGAATAAACATCCCATGAAATTTTAGAACAAGTATAAAGTAGTTCTCCAGAAATAATCACTCAATTGGCCACTAATGAAGGATATGGGGAATTTTTCTTGACATTTTCTTTGTCCCAGAGAATCTAATAGGGAATTGTGGATGATCCCTTCCTTCCTTCCTGAGAATGTTAGGGATTCTTTATCAGTGAGGATGGTCATTACCCAGTCACCAACACCAAAGGATGAAAAGTACTAATGTGTGGGTCATGCGCCACTCCCCTGCCTCTGAAGTGTGTCCAGAGTTGGGGAGAGGCATTTCTCCTAAAAGAATATCTGGATCTCGTAGCCCCAAGAATCAGGAGTGGCCACATATTATCTGGAAAAGAAATCACCCATTATCACTGCTAGTAAGACTCTCCCACCTTCCTTTAGATTTTGTGCCCTCCTGGAAGGCTTATGCAAATACCACCTTCTATCTTAAAAACACCTCTCAGAGTTTATTTGCAGAGCATAAAGAACACTAAGACCAAGGGAAAGGGGCTTTGCCACAACTAAAAGGATTCCATTCCATTCCATTCCATTCCAAAAGATTAAGGGGAAATGGAAGAAGTTAGGTACCTAGTTTCCATGGAAGTATTGAGAGGTCATCAGAGATAGAGTAATAAAGTTGATTACAGAGACTGCTCTTTGGTCTTTAATAAAGACCAAAGTCACATTGTTTGGCATGTCTTGAGATTTCCCCCCAGGGTGTTGTTTTGTTATACCCTATTCATGCTCCTCTGGTGATTAGTGGTTGAACTCCTAAGATGAAAAACTGGTTGGCTTGTTGAGGGAACTGGCTTGCAAAAGGGAAAATAAAGAGGCAGAACTTTATTCTGACTTCAGTTTTTGCAAGAAAAAATTCTCAGTGTGCAAAAGATGCAGGCCAAAAGTGGGATCTCAACAAGTCTTTAACCTTCCAAAGAAGGCTGATGACCAGGGATCTAGAGGGTTACCCGATGGCCATGCCTGTTACTTGGGGTGAGACCATTTGCTGATAGTTTCTGCCAGTTCTATAGCCCTTAGAAACAAGCAATACAACAATAATAGCATTATTGGGTAAGACAGTTGATTGATGTACTCATGTTTTCAGAATCTTATCTGAAATTATAATTAAAGCATCTTAGAAAACTCTGCTTCCTGCTGATGTTCCACAGACATTCTAAATGAAAACTGCGTTTTTCTAGGCATACACAATTTGAAGGAACACCATACAACTGTCCCAACCAGGGTGCTACCCCACAGGCTTTCCATGTAGCAATTCCTGAATGACCATTGAACTTGGAGGATACATGAGTTCTCTTTGTTTTATTGAAATAATATTGATTTATTGAAATAATATTGACAAATATTGAAATAATATTATACTTCAAGGTTTGATTGCTGACACAGGTAGAAAGATGCCTTTCAGCTCAAAATGTTTATGATTATATTTATTTCATACTAGGAAATAACAACTGTAGCATTTAAAGCATGGGTGTGTAAACTTGCTTCTTTGCCATTTCTTTTATTGCAATAAAGTACACATACAATACAATGTTAAAATTCAACATTTTGCCCATTTTTGAGTGCACAATTCAATGGAATTAAGTGCATTCACAGTGTTTTATGCCCATCACTATTCATTACCAGACATTTTCCATCACCTCACTGTACCCACTAAACTCTGCACTCACTAAACAGCTTTCCATCTGCCTCTCCCCTTGCCCCTGCTAACCTCCAGTCTATATTCTGTCTCTCTGAATTTGCCTATTCTAGGAAATTCATATAAATGGAATCATACAATATTTTTTTCTTTTGCATCTGGCTTATTCCACATAGCATACTCTTCTCAAGGTCCATCCATGTTGTAGCATGTATCAGAATGTATTTTTAAGAATGAATAATATTGCATGGTATGGATACACCACATCTGATTATCCAGCTGACCCATTCATCTATTGATGAACACAGCTTGTTTCCACCCTTCAACTATTGTGAATAATGCTGCTATGAACATTGGTACGAGTATCTGAGTTCCTCCTTTCAGTTCTTTTGGATATAAACACAGAAGTGAAATTGTTGGGTCATAAGGAATTCTATATTTACTTTTTTGAAGAATCACTAAATGATTTTCCACAGTGACTGCACTACTTTACAGTACTACCAGCAATCCTTATGGGTTCCAATGGGTTTTGTTTGTTTGTTTATTTGTTTGTTTTGGATAATCGCCATCCTAGTGAATGTGAAGTGATACTTCATTGTGTTTTTAATTTCATTTTCCTGATGACCACTAATTTTAAACATCTTTTCATGTACTTATTGGCCATTTATTTATCTTCTTTGAAGAAATAACGTGTTTAAGCACTTTGCCCATTTTTCTGTTGGGTTGCTTGATTTCTTGATGTTGAGATATAGGAGGGGTCTTTTGGTATATTATGGATATTAACTCTTTATTAAATATATGATTTGCAAGCATTTTCTTCTTTTCTGTGGGTTGTCTTTTCACTCTTAAAAGGTATCTATTTATTTATTTTAGAGAGGAGCGAGCACAGGGAGAAGAGGCAGAGAAAGAGGGAGAGAGAAACTCAAGCAGATTCTGTGCTCAGCATAGAGTCTGATGTGGAGCTCAAGGTGGGATTCGATCTCATGACCCTGAGATCAGACCAGAGCCGAAACCAAGAGTCATAAGCTTAACCAACTGCACTACCCAGGTGACCCTATATTTTCACTCTTGATAAAATTCTTAGCTGTACAAATTTTTTTTTAATTTTGATGCAATCCAATGTATCTATTTTTTCTTTGTTATCTGAGCTTTTTATGTCATATCCAAGAAGTCATGTCAGATTCAATACCGTGGAGATTTCTCCTATGTTTCCTACTAAAAAATTTGATCTCAGCTCTTATATTTTGGTCTTTGATCCATTTTGCTCCTATATACTTATTATATATGATGTTAGATATGCTTCAACTTAATTATTTTGCAGGTGGATATCCAGCTTTCATACTATCATTTGTGGAAAAGACATATTGGGTTCATATGGAATCTCAGGGAACCCCAAATAGCCAAACTCATTGAAAAGAATGAACAAAGGCATGTATGTGGGTCATTGGTATATAATAGGGAGCCCAGAAGTAAACCCTCACCTACAGGGTCAAATGATTTTCAACCAGGTGCCAGTTGTTGCTACATTACAGTTTGTCTAGATAATAACCATTGTGCTTCTCACAGAGCTGGAATGCTCCTGGCAGACCCACTCAGAACAGCTGCAGCTCCATCCCTACCCAATGGTGCACCCCCCGAACAGGTGCTTTGTGCTCCTGTCTTTAGTGACCAGGCCAGCATCTTGCTCCAGATGAGACAGTGCGAAGAATCAAGGCAGGGACATGGGGACACAGGTTTACATTAGGAATCAACAAAATATAGTTCATGGGCCCAGTGTGGTCTACAGCCTGTTTTACAAAGAAAGTGATGTTGGAACACAGCCGTACTCATTTATTTATGCAATGTCTGTGTCTGCTTTTATATTGCAAGGATAGAGTGGTGTTGTCCTGACATGGAAGGTATAGCCCATAAAGCTTTAAATGTTTATTATTTGACTCTTCACACACAAGGTGTGTTGACCCCTGGTAGAATTAGAAAATGAGTGCTCTAAGGAACATTTTTTTCAAATACAGAGGATGTCGGCATATTGAGGAAAAACTGCAAACTTATTATCTTTTGATTTCTCTACCTTGATCCTCCTGGTATTAATATTTGAACATGGCTAAGATGAATCTACAAAGAAAATATTATTTTCATAAATATATATTCCAGATGATATCTGACAGTACATTTCTGTAGCCCTATGAAATGGATTATAAAACAATCTAATTTTTCTCAGAAATCCATCCTGAGTTTTTTTGTTTAACTATACTTTATTCCTTAATTTATCATATCAAAGAGGCATCTAATTTGTAGTGTCACTGTTACTGCTCTGCTTCAAAGAATATAATAAATAGATTCAAAGAATAACTTCAGAGTTCTCCATCCTCACAAGGAACTCTTGAGTATTACATTAGTGGAAGGTGCTTGGACTGTCCTGATTTGAGTCTTCCATTCTTCGCTGAAGAGTCATACTCCTGGAACGTTTGCATCTGAAATTCAGTAGATCTCAGCAGCCTAACACTAATGAAAAGATTTTTTTTTAAGTGTGTTCCCTTTTTTTCAATACAGCCATTTTTATTTTCCTAGCAGACTTGTGACATGTACCAAGTGAATTGGCCTCAAATTCTGGTTAGTAAAGATCTGGAGAGGAATTCTGCTCAGTTAGTAAGAAACAGACAAAAACCAGGTATCTGTCTAGCTTCTGCCAGACCAATGGCTCTTCTTAGAAAATATATATATGTAGTGGGTAAAGGTTTTAATTAACACCAACCAACACACCATCGTGGATCTTCAAGCTCACTGTGCAATGGTCCAGGGCATGATGGGCGCAGGTCTGCTGTACACCTCCACCCTCCCTCCTCTCCAGACTGCTTTCTCCTTCCCAGCACAGGTCCTGTGAGCTTTGGAAGGTGCCTAGAAGCAGGGAAGAACATTTACCTCTAAACTGTGATGTTAAGCTACTGATTAGGAATGAAGAGAACTTCATCTTTGCAATCAGCACCATGGAGAGCAGTATCTTCTCCAGAAGGATTTCTGGCACTGCTGTCGGAAACAGGAAAGAGAGAGCGAGAAAGAGGGAGGGAAAGAAAGAGCCAGGAGCGGAGGAACGGAGGGAGAAGGAGGGACTAAGGGAGGAATTAAGGGATGGGGGGAGGAGGACACAAATTAAGGAGCCATAAGGGCCTCAGTCTTAGTCAGTGGGTGTCCTGGTCTCCCTTTCATTGAAAGCCACTGCAATTTGTGTTTGAATGTTTTTACCAAAAAAAAGCATACAAAGTGAACACACTCACCTCTGTTTTAGTCCTATCACCCAACATCAGCACCCTGAGGCTCATACATGTTACTTGTGTCCTTGTTGTTCATTTTCATTGCTGCACGGCGTTCCATGGTGCGGCCATACCACCACTGGTTTATCCATTCATGTGTGGATGTGCCTTTGGTTGTTTCCAGTTTTGAACTCTTACATGCAAAGCTCTCACGAACATTTATGTATAAATCTTGGTATGAAGTTAAGTTCTCTTTTCTCTTCGAGAGAAGAAGGGCTCCATTATACAGTAAGGAAAAGGATACACAAGAAACTAGAATCTGTTTCTTAAAGTGATTTACCATTTCAAGTTTCCACCTGCAGCCCATGAGAGTTCCTCCACAACTACGCCAAAACTTGCTCAGTCTTTTTGATCTGAGGCATTCTTGTACACATACTGACACATCCCTGTGGTTTTCATTTACATTTACCTAATCACTGATAATGTTCAAAAATGTTTTTCAATATGTTTGTCACTTACATATCTTCTTTAGTGAAATGTCTGCTTAAATGTTTGCTTCTTTTTAACCAAGGTGTTCTTTTTTTGTTTTGTTTTGTCTTGGTTTTAGTTTTGAGAATTCTTTGTATATTCAGGATAAGAATTTTCAGATACATGATTTGCAAATATTTCTCTTAGTCTGTGTCTTCTCTTTATTACTCCTAACAGTCTTGAAGAACAGATGTATTTAATTTTGATGAGGTCCAACTTGCAAACCTTTTACATAGTTCACATATTTTGATTCATAGCTAAGAAATCTCTACCCACCTCCAAACCACACTGATTTCTCTTCTAGAAGATTGGTGGCTTCAAGCTTTTCATTTAGGTCTATGATAATGTTGAATTAGTTATTGTGTTTGACTCAAAGGATAGATCTGAGTTTACTTTTTATATGTGGATAACTAAGCATTCTAGCACAATTTGTTAAAAGACAGGCTTTTTTTTTTTTTTTAATCTGCTGGATTGTCTTTGCATTTTTGTCAAAAACCAATTTCCATATATGGGTGGGTCTCTTACTGGACTCTATCCAGTTACACTGGTCTGTTTGTCTTGACACCAGTACCACATTCTCTTAGTTACTATAGTTTTGTAATAAACATTGAAATCAAGACACATTAGCCCTTCAATTTTGGTTTTTGTTTATTTATTTTTTTTAATTTTTTAATATTTTTATAAACATATAATATATTATTAGCCCCAGGGGTACAGGTCTGTGAATGGCCAGGTTTACACACTTCACAGCACTCACCATATCACATACCCTCCCCAATGTCCATAACCCCACCTGTTTGTTTATTTTTTGAGATTGTTTCTTTATGTCAAGTCCTGCTCATTTTTACATGAATTTTAGAATTTGTTTTTCAACTTCTACAAAACAAAACAAAATAAAATCTACTGAAGTTTTGATTGAGATTCTGTTGAATTTAAGCTTGAGAATAATCAACAACTTCATAATACTGAATCTTTTGACTCCCAAACAAGCTATTTCTTTTCTTTTATTTTATTTAGGTCATCCTTAATTTCTCACAGCTATGCTTTTCTTATCTTTCCATGTGCAAGAGATCCACATCTTATATTGGATTTATCCCCAAATATTTAATGTTTTTTGATATTCATAAATGATTTTTTATTTGAATTTTTGAATGTTTGTTTCACCTATATAGAAAGTAGATGGTGGGTTCTTTATTTATTTTGGAGGGGGGACAGAGGTTAGCAATGAATCTAGGCTTTCTGAGCCACATATTGTAATTGTTCCATATTCTTCTTTAGAACTTTTAAAATGCAGAAGCAAAAAAATTGTATGGACCACCTTCCTGAAAAAGGGCCTTCAAATTGGCCAATACGATAGTTTCATTGCCAACACAAAAAAATGCAAAAACAACTCTCAGCTCACATGTTATACAAAGAAGACTATGAGCCAGTTTTGTCATTTGCGCTATGGTTTGCTGACTCTTAGAGTGTAACTGACTTTTGTACATAAATCCTATATCCTGAAAATCTTCTCAGCTCCCTTACAAGTTGTTGTAGCTTTGTGTGTGTGTGTGTGTGTGTGGTGTATGTGGCATGTGTACATGTGTGATGTGTTGTGTGTGTGTGTGTCTGTGTGGTTTGCTTGTGTGTGTGTGTTGTGTGTGTGTGTGTGATATGTGTCTGGGGTGTGTGTGTGTGTGCACATATATGTGTGAGTGCATGTGTATGTGGATATGGACATGACTCCATTCTTGACTAAACTCTAATCAGGCTCCCAGGAGGTCCCTCTGGATCTCGGCATTGGCATCTGTCCTGGTCAGGCCTGCATGGCCCCATGTAGCAAGAATCTTGCTACTCGGGTTTAGAAAGGAGCCCTCACCCTGGATATATGATCAGACTCCTCCTGCCCCAGGTAATGTCTGATCAGCTGGGCCTGCCCTCAGCCAGAATCCTGCCCCATCAGTTTAGTCCCACTACCCCCTCACCCCTGTTGTCTCCTCTTGGTGGATTTCCACCCCTTGCTCAGTGGCCATACAACCTCACCGCCCATGCCATATTCAGAAGTAAGTACGGTTCTATGTCAAGGTCTCTTTCCCTATTGCAAGAGCTCCTGAATAAACTCTGCCTTAATTGCCTTAAGTTCTGCCCAGCAATGGTGCTAATAATACCATTAATTTTCTACAAGCAAAACTGTGCTGCCTGCAAACAAAGAAAGTTTTATTTTTTTATTTCCAACCTGGGTGCCCTTTGTTTCTTTTTCTGGCCTGATTGCAACATGCAATTTTGAATGGAAGTGAGGAAAGTGAACACCCACACGCTGTGCGTGATCTTGAATCTTGGAGGAAACACAATTATTCTTTTTCCACTTAATACTATACTGATTGTAGATTTTTCATGCATCTTCTTATTCTGGTTGAGAAAGTCCCCTTCTATTCCATGTTTACTAAGAATTTTTATCAGGAATGAATGTTGGATTTTTTTTCAGGTTTTTTTCCTCTTGTTTCTTTCTAGTATATTAATATCGGTGAATTACACTGATTTCTAAGTCCGTTTAAAGTCCTGGTATAAACTCCATTTGGTTGCAAGGTATTGTCATTTTCATATATTGTCAGATTTGATATCCCAAAATTTAGTTCATAATCTTTGAATATATGTTCATTGGGAATATAGATACAGTTTTATTTTGCTTCTTTTCTTATAACTTTTTTTTTGTTTTTTAATTTAATTTTATTTTTTTCAGTGTTCCAAGATTGTTTATACACCACACTCAGTGCTCCATGCAATCCATGCCCTCCTTAATACCCACCACCAGTCTCATGCAACCCCCCACCCCCAACCCTCCAAAACCATCAGTTTGCTTCTCAGAGTCCACAGTTTCTCATGGTGCATCTCGCCCTCCAATTTGCTCCAACTCACTTCTCCTCTCTAACTCCCCATGTCCTCCATGTTATTCCTTATGCTCCACAAGTAAGTGAAACCATATGATAACTGACTCTCTCTGCTTGACTTATTTCACTCAGCATCATCTCCTCCAGTACCGTCCATGTCGATAGAAAAGTTGGGTATTCATCCTTTCTGATGGAGGCATAATACTCCCTTGGTGTATATGGACCACATGTTCTCATACCGTTTTTATGTTTGGCATCGCTGTCATACTGGCTTTATAGAAGGATATGGCAAACATTTCTTCCTCTGCAGTTTTCCAGGTTTGTGTACAGTAGTATTACTTTTTCCTCAACTTTTTGGTCCAGTGGACCAGCACGTCATCAGAGCCTAGAGTTTTCTCTCTAGGAATTTTTTAAACTGCAACATCTTCTACAAATTTAGAGCTACCCAGGTTTTCTGTCTTCTTCAGTGAGCTTTGGTTGTTGGTGTCTTTTAAGGACTGTGTCCACTTCATTCATGTTGTCAAATTTATTAATATAGAACTGTTCATATGATCCTTTTTATCTTTCTCATATTTATAGCATCTGTGGTGATGTCACCTCTCTCATCACAATATTAACTTTCAGTTTCCCTTTTTTTTTTCCAGAGGTTTATCAATATGGTTGATCTTTCCAACAAACCAACTTTCCGTTTCATTGATTTTCTGCATGGTATTTATTTGATTGGTTTCTGCTCTGAGCTTTATTATTTTCTATTTTTTTAAATTTACCATGGGTTTAATTTGCTTTTTTTATTCTTAGTTTTTAAAGTAGAATCTGAGGTCATTGAGACCTTTCTTCTCTTTTAAGATAAGTAACTAATGTTATAAATTCTACTTTAAATACAGCTTTAGCAACATCCTACAAATTCTGATGTTGCATTTTATGTCACACATTTCATTTTGATTCAAAAAACTTTCTACTTTCCGTTTTGGTTTATTTCATAAATACACCTGTTAGTCGTTATCTTTCAATTATATCTTCTTAAGGGCTGACAGTTGCAAACATGGTATTTTCTCCAAATGGCGTGCTGGCACCTGCTTTCAGCTTAGTTTGTCCTCATAGGAGGTCATGTCCGAATTTGTATGCACCCACCTAAACTTCCCTTTGATTTAGGGCTGCCTGTGTGTAATGTTCCTGCTGTGGAGTCAGAGATGGCTACTGCAGAAGAGACTTCCATCCTTCCCCAGTGGGACTGATCTGATTCCTAAGTCTTACTTTGTGATGAGAGATGTGGCTTGGCACCGCCACTCACTTTCTACGATTTAGTGCATCTATTACCCTCCTATTTCAAGACTGCTGGACCCAGGGGCAATTTGGGGATGATAAAAGCACTAAAATTTCTCTTTCCTGAAAATGTAAATGTCTCCTAAGCCATAAAACGTGATTTACCAAATTTCGTACTTAGTATTTCTTAAATCTACACTTTGGTGATATGGAAGAGGTGATACTTTGTATCCTTTTCCATTCCTCATCAACATACCACTGTCTAGAACCTCTCTGATGCTCAGGATGCCTGAGGATGCTTTCTGGTGGGTAGGGAGAGGGTCATTTAATCTTCAGGTTGACATAAGAGAGCCTTATTTTCCCAAAGATCAAAGGCTCCTTAGTTTGCTGTAAAAGACTCTCAGGGCAATGTCCTCAACGTACTAGGTAACGCATTTGGACACACAGACTTCGTAGGAAAGTAGTCCTGCCTCCTGGGTTTTGCCTTGAATGTAGGGGTGGAAGGATCCTTCCAATATGGCTTAGAAGGGGGGAACAGGCTAAGAGCAAGAGCTAAGAACAAGGGCCCTCTGAGGAGCCAGCCTGGGAGAGGGCTTCAGGGACGGCTGGCCTTCCTGGGGAGAGTTAGCCCCCGGGCCACCCCAGTCCTGGGTCAAGGACAGCCTCACAGAGTCTTGATCTTGTCAGCGCCGGGCTGGGTCAATAGCAGCTCTGGGCTCCTAGGAAGCCCTCTTGCTCTCGTCCTATTATGTTGGCCTGTTTTCTCCCTCTTCTTGTGCCTGCCTTTGTGGGTGCCCTGGCCTGGGCCACCCTGCTGGCCAGCTCGAAGGTTTTCATTTCCAGAACCATCCAGGCAGTGGCTTCTGGGTAATGGATTTACCAAACGAGCTGAACAGGCAGCTCCAGGTCTGCATCCCCAATGGTCAAAGAACCCATCTGCAAGTGGGGGGTGCTCTCAATGCGGGCTCTTAGGACTTGTTTCATACCCACAGACCTTTATGGCTTTACTCGTTCAGTTTTCAGTCCAGTAAACATTTTACAAGTTAGAGGACAAACTATTTCGTGTCAAGGACTGGAACCTGTGCAAAGAGAATATTTGTTTTGCCTTACTTTTTGGAATATGTTTACTAATATTTTTTTAAAGATTTTGTTTATTCACTTGACAGATATCACAAGCAGGCGGAGAGACAGGCAGAGAGAGAGGAGGAAGCAGGCTCCCCGCTGAGCAGAGAGCCCAATTCAGGACTCAATCCCAGGACCCCAAGATCATGACCCCAGCCGAAGGCAGAGGCTTTAACTCACTGAGCCACCCAGGCGCCCCATGTTTACTAATATTGTAATAAGATTGTGACTTGCCAATAGGAGGTAAGATTTTTAAAAGAACATCACAAGAGGAGGATGAGCAGAGGGAGAGGAAGAGAATCTCAAGCAGAGGCCGCCACCCTCTCTAACCCCTTCCCCTCCCGCCTTCTTGAGGTCTTCATCCAGTGTCACCTTCTCTGGGGAGCCCATCCTATTCTCTCTGTTCTCTCTCCCTCCCCCTAATTCTGTTAATCCACCCTTTTTCTTTCTTTCTTTCTTTCTTTCCTGTGTGTGCAATCTGCAATTGATCTGCTTATGAATCCCTCTCCTCTGCCAGGTGGGAGCCCCCCAAATGCAACAGCTGAGCCTCCGCCCGCAATGGGGGGCCAGCAGACCCCAGCAGGGGCAGCGCCCTGGGAAGGCAGAGGGACGCAGGGTCCCACCCACTGCGCTGGGTGCTGGGGATTGGGAGTGGGCAGCACCCCGTGGGGTCCTCCAAGGCGCCGGCCCTGGAAGGAGGGGAGGTAGGACAGAGCAGTGCCCCGCAGACAAGACTGCCGGGTTCGGAACAGTTTCTGGCTAAACGCAGCCGTGGGTCCTGCGTTTTGTGTCCCTGGGACTCAACCTAGAAGCCAGGCCGCAGGGGAGAGCGCTGGCTGCGCGGCTTCGTGAAGCGGGACGCACGGAGTGAGCGGGACGGGAGCCGGAGCCGTGGCCAAGCCCCGCGGCGCCCGTGTTTGCCGCCAGAGGGACGAAGCCAGTCGGACGAAGCCGGCTCCAGCGCGGGTCCCGCTGGTCTGATGCCCGGGGCTGGTTTTGGCCACGGGAGCTGAGAGGGAGCGCGCGGCCGGGTCCCTCCGAGGAAGGAGCGTGGAAGAAGCCCACCCTCAGCCCCACCGTCGTGGCGACTGTTTCACCCAAATTAGAGGAGGCCGAATTAATGATCGAAACACAAGAAAGCTCCTCAGAACAAATACTGTGCGGGATTCAGCTTTTGGGGAAACAGCCTGTTGTTTGGGGCCAACCTTACAGCTGATGGGGATTCTCTGGTGAGCTTTCCTGGGGGACATCTGGGTGGAGGGGGCTGGAAGGAGCCGATGTGGGGGCCCAAACCTCAGGCCGAGCTGCACAGAGGGGCCGTCCAGGCTGGGCAGGGAAAAGGGCACTGAGGATTCTGACCTGAGCACCTTGGACAGCAAACCAAGGACCCCTTGAGCACCATCTCCCTGCCTGGCAAGAGGTCTCCTGAAGCCTCATAGGACAAGAACAACTCCCTGGGGCCCATTACAGCTCTTTCGGGGATAGATCTGCGTTTGTGGTTGCTGTTTTATTTAGGGCCAGGAAGGAGAGAATTACCCCTGAAGGTTGATTCTTTCCTTCTGGAGACAATTGTGCGCCTGCCCCTCCGCACATTCTCACACCCCCGCGTGGTATGCTGGAGTCCCGGAACCCCAGAGCTTCTTCCAGTCCAGTTGGCATCACCAAATCTGGCTTCATTTCCCCTGCTTGGGAGGCCTGGTGATCCTTTGAGCAGGTATCAGGGACCAGATGCCCTGTGACGGTCCACACTTGCCAGCTCCCAGTACCCCCGCCTTTGCTCCAACAATCTTCTACCCACTTGTCCTTTTGCAGGTCCCGCAGCAGGGGGGTGGTAGAGGATTTCGCTTTTGACCAAGGCAGAAGAGATTTCCTCTGTGCCTAAGCTCTGCAGTGCGCATGGCCGTGGCGCTTTAGCATGGGCATCAGGAGTCCTTCAGGGAACATCCGGGACACGTCTTGTGGCCCTGGGTTGGGTAGGAAGGTGGCTTGTCACGGCCCCAGTCCCTGCAGCATTTCCATTACCCTGGACGAACTTCTTGTCCTCTTTCCCTGTCATGATCCCAGAAGTTTCCTTCTGGTGGAAGCTGCCCTGGGACTGTTGGAAACACAGCCCATGGGAAGGGAGGCTTGTTTCCTGATTCCTGCCCAGACATCATAACTTGTGTCAGACTTCCGAGGAAAACTGATGATCGGCCGAGACGCTGGAAATGGGATGTCACCGAAGAAAGATGGCTCTTCCTCAGCAAATTCAATATAAACCCATCCGTGGCTTCACACACCTGTGACTGGAGAATCCACTTTCGAAAGACATGCGACCATCAGGTTTCATTAGGACTGAGATGCCCATTGCTTTGCGGGTTTTGAGGGTCTCCCAGCAGGGCCGTTTCCCTCTCCTGGTGATGTTCCATCTAGACCTGCAAGAAAATGAATGCCGGCTTCAGAAATTACCCTGTAAGTCCTGGCAGGAAAGCTATTCTGGCTAACGTCCACCTTCTAACTGATGTAAAAAAAAAAAAAAAAAAAATCGGGGAAACTTGGGGGTATGGCATCAGGAGTTAAGAATATAAACTTGATAAAAGACAAGAAGTGAGGCAGAGTGTTGAAATGAGAAAAGAACACATAATTGTGCAGGATGCTTAAATTCCTGAGAATCCTGCATTTGTACACAAGCAGCTGATGGGGCTGAGAAAAATCTTTCCTATCCGGTGATGAAGGCCGGTCTCCTGAGGACCTTTTCCTCCAGTAATTGGTCACCTGCTCCTTCATTACTGCATGTTCTCACACGTAATAAGGCTGAACTTCCATAGAAATGGTCTGCGGCTTGTTCATGCCACCCAATTACTCTGAGTCTGTGACGTGTAGCCCGGAGAGCTGCACAAGGGGGCTGCTGAGTCTCCGCAGGCCAGGCCTGAAGCGCTTTCAGCCACAGCAGGCTCGACACCCCAGCACTGGCTTCCCACCTACCAGCGTCTCTCTGCTTCCTGATTTGCCCCGGCAAGCCCCTCCACCACCACCCCTGCACATGTGCGCCAGCTTCGGATTTCCTGCCTACCCTGCCCACCCTGGAAGGTCTGGGCGTTCTTACTGCGGAGGTTTTTCCAGCCTCACTCCCCTGGTATGGCTGCGTTTGGGATTACGGGCTGCCCCTCCTGCCTAGCGGCCAACAGAGACCAGGTTTCTGCTTCCACTCTCTTGGCTCTGTCCACTGGGTGATAACAGCTGGTATCAGGTGGACTTGCCGAAGCTTGGGGCAAGCACGCCGCTGCCCGCATCCCTGGAAATAACTCGGGTTCCCGGGAGATTTCATCTCCACCTGCCTCCCTCCTGAGACACCTCACTGCAGTCAGACAAGCTGAACTTAACTGCCCTCTACACAGCATTTTATCTGGTGGGCAGGAGGGAGGCTAAAACACGTACAGCACCTTCAAAGCATCTTTCCTGGAAAAACGCAGAGCCCCCGACCCTCCTGTGCTTGGGGAAGATGTTCAACATCATTCACTAGCAAGGGGGATCTCCCTTCCCATCGACCTCATGTGTCTCAACTAAAACTAAAATGATTCAAAACTAAGTCAGACTCTGATAAATATTCCCAAACAGTCCTCAGTATTTGCAGATTCCTGAATTTTAAAAAATTTCTAAAGTCGTTTTTGTTAAGAAGTTCAAATTATTAAAATGCATAATTCACAGAGCATGCTGCTATGGAGAAGAGAGAGTTCCCTTCAGCCGAAAACTCCAGTTTTAGTGCTGGGACTGGGAACTAAAAACCAAAAATATCCTGGGTACCGCTGCTTTAAGATAACAGGACTCTTGCCCTTTAGAAACAGAAGTGTGGGCGTACATACATTTCACTGCTGCTCCTAGGAAGTATCAGCCTCTTGGATTAATTATCTAATTTAACCAAACTCACCAACTTCTATTTTACAGAGGAGACTGGAGAGTGGAAAATTGTAACCTGTATATCATACACCACCATTTTAACAGAACTTCCAGGAAATTTAGCTCAAATCTACTCATTGACACTTGATCCTTATTACAGAAATGAAGTGCTTCCAAGAGCCCTTCTAGGCCGTCCTGGTCTCTAAGAAACACTAAATGCCAGTGACATGGGCGCTCACCGTCTGTGACAGTCTGTATCTTATGCCACGCACTCCTTCACAGAATGTGTATCTGAAATCAAGGGTCTTTCTGCCCGGTGAGGTTGAACGAGGCGGCAGCTCTCACCAGATGCTCACTTATCGCAGAAACCTACATAAATGGGAAGGTCTGAGGTTTACTTCTGAGGTGAACGTTCAGGTTCAGGAATAACAGAGCTTATTCTGTGAATTGTAGGACACAATTCACATTTGGAAAAAATTAAACTGAGAACAAACAATTTTTTTTTGAACTAGGAAGTTAATTAAATATGGTTAAGCTATTTCTCGAATTCAGGGGTCCTGGTTGCTTCCTCTAGGCTGCTGGAGCAGTTTCCATGCTGGTGCCCACCTCCTGTTCGTCACACCCTGACCTGGTGAACCCTGCTGAGTGCTCCCTGGGCTTAGTGACCCCCCTGCAACGGGAGAGTAAGGGAGCAGGGGCTTAGAGACTAGCCCCTACGGCTTCTCTCCCACCTGCTGTCCTTAGGGCGGCCCGTGGAAGGGTGAGCAGCTGAGGACTCCGCCCGCAACGCAGGGAGGGACGTGGGAAGGGGCTCCTCAGCCAAATGTTCAAATCCCACAGCCCTGACTCCGTCTCGACTACAACCTCAGAAGAGATCCCGAGCCAGAAGCAGTTTCCTCACCCTCGGGAGCGGTTCAGCCACTATGTATTTGTTGTCTGAACCTGCTACGAGCATCTTGGGGTAATTTATTCTGCAGAAACAGTTAATTAATACACACATGGGTGACAAGAGGCACCACAACTGGCAGATAATCTGTCCTTTTTAATATTTGAATTTCCCCACAACACTAAAAACAACGCACTACATTTTGTATCCCCTTTTTGTTCTTCCATGAAGACCTCTAAGAGTTGTCAGTGGAAGTGCTCTTCTGCTAAACGCCACTTAAACCAATTTCTGTGGTGTAATTCCTGCTGAAGAAACAAGCGTCTTCTCTGGGGAGAAGGACAACGTGATTTCTATTCAGTGAGCCCATCGCTGAGACATGCTCCAAGCCGGTGATCTGAGAGAACAGTTTATCTTTTGTAGGAACCCAAACCAGGCCACGTAAAGAAAATCCGAGCCAGATTCGTCATTTCTAAATGCTTCAACAAGGAAACAAACAAAGACTTTCCCTAGTTTTCCCTCTTTTGTTTGTTCTTCATTAGGTTTTGTGTAGCAACATTTTGCAGTGTTGAAAAATGTGAAAATGAGGGTTTAAAAACAATCAAATAATTCCACGTTCTTGGCACATTGCTCGTGATACAAAGGGAAGTTGAACATATGTAGGAAAAAACCCACTTATTTCCTTCCGTGTTTACACCGTAAGTAATGACTAGGTAAGCGGCATCTATTAATTTTAAGTTAGAACCCGTGAGTCTTAGACCCCAGCAGAATCCTACAGTTTTAAATTTTTTTTCCCTGAATGTTTGTTTGGTCTTGACAAATCTTGACTAATATCCTAGTTACTTGTTTCCATTTTAATTTCAGCAGTTTTACAATGGAATGAGGAGGTGGCCTTCCTTTAATCCTCTCGCTGTATTTTACATAAATGCAGTCACCCACAATCACATGGGGAACCTTACCAGGGAAAAAAATTCTTTTCTTCAAATTGGCATTACCTGTGCTCAGAGACTCAAGTTCTACAACCTTCCACTCATATGCATAGAAGTCTTTTACCTCTTTTCATTCTAGAAACAAGCCGTAGCAGGATTTAATGGAAAGAGCACTATTTAACAGGAAGATAAGAATATTAAATCTTAACAAACAAAAATGATAGAATAATCTATCTCATCTCCTTTTTGTCACATCTTAAATTTATTACTTTAAGGACAATTTCTCTATCATTCACTTTATTTAATTGTTCAAATGACCCCCTGATTCCTGTCCTGTTTTCTTCCAAAAGGCGTCTATCAACCCAGAGAAATAGTATCAGATTTGGGAAGTGTTAAACAATACAGAAATTGAAGAATTACTGTATTGATTTATTCAGCCTGAGTAAGAAGTCCCATAGCCTTGGGGAGACTCTTAATTAAACTCTGCACAACAACAGAAAAATCTTCTTGTGAATTTCAGTACTTTGATATTATTTTTACTTGCTAAAGCAGAATATTAGTTCATCTGAATATTTTGCCTTGACTTATCCAAATTTATGTATGAATAAAACCACAACTTCCTTTTTTTAAAATTTATTTATTTTCAGAAAAACAATATTCATTATTTTTTCACCACACCCAGTGTTCCATGCAATCCGTGCCCTCTATAATACCCACCACTTGGTACCCCGACCTCCCACATCCCCGCCACTTCAAACCCCTCAGATTGTTTTTCAGTCTATAGTCTCTCATGATTCACAACTTCCTTTTTTGAGCATATACTACGCACCCAGTACGGCCTGCAGTATTTTCCCTCAGTCGTTCCATTTGTCATTTAGCTACAAACGAAACTGATGAACGCACTGATGGTGCCAGTTCCCAACAAGACCCCCCCACGGCTGACCCGGGGGCAGCATCCAACTCCCTCACCTACACCCTTCGGTCCGCGGGACTGTTTGCTCATCACCGTGACCACGGTTATTCCAGCTCAGTTCCTTGCCTTCAGGGGCTGTTCACTCTCGATCTGCACCCTATCCCCTTTACCTGTTTAATTCCTACCATTTTTAGTGGGTGTTTTTGTGGCCTTTGTTTTCTATCACCTGCCAACAACCTCCCGCAACCACTTGTCAGACAGTTTCTCTCGGGCTCAGCTCTGGGTAAGTGTGTCCCCATGAGGAGCTGGGGTCCCTGCTTCTCCCAGAGCCGTTCCTCAAACTGAAGATCAGTGCTTCTCTCCTTTCTGGGCTCCGGCCCTGCTAACGCCTTGGAGTAGGAACCTAGAGCTAACACATCTGCAGAAAGAGCAAAGACCCCCAACTTACGAAAGAATCAAACTTCATTTCTCCTCAGCCTCTGCTTCTCTCCACATCCCTATTTTGTGTTGGCCCCTTTGTTCTGTGTCCTTGTCACTTTCTTCGTGTTGGGTCTCTCTGTGTGTCCTCGACCTCCTCCGTGGGTCCATCCATTTACTCTCCTGAAGGTCCGCCTCCCTGGAGCCTCTTCCTCTGCTCGCTGTCTCTCCCTCCCCCTAAATCCTTCTTACTTGTGAAACACCAGGTTCGTTAAGATCCTTGAAACCAGATCAGGCACGGTGGAGAGTTCCTCCAGAGAGTGTCCTCATCAGTGAGTGAACTCAGCAACTACTACTCACACATTAAGGCGTCGTCAGATGTTCCTCATCACTTAGCCCAGTTGGGCATCTGGGCTTCTAAACACTGATCTCTTATCCGGGTTTTGTCTGTTTTCTGTTTCTGAGGTTAAGAAGAGGAGAGTCTGAGACCAATTTCTCTTTGCAGACCCACAGTCTTGTGTGGTCTACTCAGAAAACACAATAGCTTAAACGAAACACATCACTGTGAGTGCTCAGCAAAAGATTTGAGCTGACAGAAGAAAAAATCATCAAGGTTTCAGATAAATCAATAGAGAGCTTCCAATATGAATAATGGAAAGGAAAAATAAATAAATAAACGGAAACTCAGAGCCATGTGGGACACCATTATGTGTACAAATGTGGATGTAGTGGGAGTCCCAGAAGGAAAAGAAAGACAAAAAGAGAAAAAATTATTTGAAGGAAAAAACAGTTGGATACTTCCCAAATTTAATAGAAAACATTAATCTACAACTCCAAGAACCTCAGCATACTTCAAGTTCTCTCTAACATAATGAAATCTCTGTCTACACACATCACAAATTGTAGAAAGACAAAGTCTTGAAAATAGCAAGAGAAAAAGAATTTATCATGCACAAGGGAATCTGAGGAAGATTAACAGTTGACTTCTTATCAGAAATAATGGAGCTCTGAAGACTTTGCAGTGATGTGATAAAAATCCTAACAAAACAAAACAAAGCAAAACAAAACAAACAAACAAAAAACCCTGCTGACAAAGAATTGTCTAGCAATTCTTTGAAGCTGAAGAAATTAAACATTCCTTAGATAATCAAGGATCTGTAATAATGTTTTCTGAGTTTTCTTCCTGCATAGAACATGCTGTGGCTCACATTAATATATTATGTCTTCTTTATTTTTTAAAATTTATTTATTTGAGAGACAGAGTGAGAGAGAGCATAAGCATGAGCAGGGAAAGAGGCAGAGGAAGAGGGAGAAGCAGACTCCTCGCTGAGCAGGGGATCTTATGGTGGGGGGTGGTTCAATGAAGGGCTCAATCCCAGGACCCTGGGACCATGGCCTCAGCCAAAGGCAGACACTGAACTGACTGAGCCACCCAGGCACCCGAACATATTAGGTCTTAATCGAGGTATATGGTCTCTTCACTTATGTGAGAAAGACATTTTGGGTTGTGAATTATCCACATTTTATACTTAGTTGCCTAGCTTATATCGCATTTCTCAGGGAGCTATGCTCAACAAATCCAGAGATTTCAGGGGTTTTCTGTTTTTCTTTGTTTTTGTTTTTGTTTTGGCAAAATTCTGATTTTTTCCTGTATAACTTATTTTTTTCAAAATTTTTTTTAAAGATTTTATTTATTTATTTGACAGACAGAGATCACAAGTAGGCAGAGAGGCAGGCAGAGAGAGAGAGAGAGAAAGAGGGAAGCAGGCTTCCTGCGGAGCAGAGAGCCCGATGCGGGGCTCGATCCCAGGACCCTGAGATCATGACCCGAGCCGAAGGCAGCAGCCCAAACCACTGAGCCACCCAGGCGCCCCATTTTTTTCAAATTTTTATTGAAATTCTAGTTAACATACAGTGTAATATTGGAGTAGAATCCAGGTGTTTTTGTTTGTTTGTTTGTTTGTTTTTTTAACCATGAGAATTTTAAGCAGCAATGAATATCATGCTGAAAACACCTGCTAGGAAAGGAATGTATTGGTTGGTTCTCAGCAGCATATTTACAAGTCGATAGGATTGTGTCACCTTCCTTCTGTCCTTTCCTGAAAGAGGAGAAGATGCTTTACAGACCTGGTTCTCACTCCCTTCCTCCAGGTTTGCTGGAATGTTGATGTCAAATTCTTTACATTGCTGGTGCAACACTCATCAAAGCCCCTTGGACGGTAAGTGTACATGCTGGAAATGCATGAAGAAAAGGTGCAGAACCATTGGTGGTGGTAATTGTCCATTTAAATTACTCTCACATCAATGGAAGGACAGATTTCTTTGCACTGGCAGAGCATAAGTATATTATAGATTTATGCTCTAGGAGATTAAATTAAAACATTTCATTTCACTGAAAACAAGGCAAGGCCTTTGCATAACTAAGTAAAAATCCCATTCCTGTTGGTCACTGGAATTATCCTATTCTTGAACACTCTGTGTAATTGAGTTTTGAACTGAAGGCAGTGGAGCAAGTCTGTCAAGATCAATTGAATTGATTCTCACTTACGCAGACATGTCGAGTCCTACAGCGGTTGAAGGTCCTCATTGGAACAGACCAGACTGCAGACAGAGGCCAACTGCTCATATGTCAAACCTTGGACTCTTTCTCAAGCATTTTTCATAAATATTATCACAACCTCTCTTAAACAAACAATATGGCAAACATGCTCACCCTGTGTTAAGTAATTAGTTCTACAACTGAAAAATCACAAGAGTTAACTTTTCTGAAGTGGAGTAACTAAAAATGTAAAGTATAAATTACTCTGATAGAAACAGACCACAAATATGGGACATTTATGTAACATAAAAGGAAGGAGAGACCAAAAGATCAAATCTCAAGGATGATGGCTGGGAGCTTCCAGGAACCACCCTGAAACCAGATAAAACAAAACCCGACAGATCCAAAGAGTGAGGGTACCTACTTACTGAGCCCCTGAATGTCAATGTTCCTGAAGTCAAATTAGTCCCTCCTCAACTTCTAAATTAGGTAAGCATACATTCTCTTTTGCCCATGAACTCACTTGAGTTTTGTTTCTGTTGTTTTCAGTCAAAGAATTCTGACCTAAAAATAGCATATCTGTCCCATTTCTGGCATCTGTTTAGAATGTTGAACTTCTTTCTATCAGTGGAATTTTGTATAGTATGACTTAAAGTCATATAAGATGACTTTGTTGTGTTTATTTTAATGTAGGAAAAAACAGCCATATTAAAGAGTAAACATCACACATTTTTATAAAATTTAAGAAGACCATGTATGGAACTGGAGGGGATTAGGTCCAATGAAGTCAGTCAAGCAGACAAAGACAGTTATCATATGGTTTCACTCACTTGTGGAGCATAAGGAATAGCACGGAGGACCATAGGGGAAGGGGGGAAATTCAAAGGGGGAGAAGTCACAGAGAGAGATGAGCCATGAGAGACTATGGACCCCGAGAAACAATCTGGAGGTTTCGGAGGGGACGAGGGTGGTGGGAGCAGGTAATAGGGTGATGGGTATAAGGGAGGGCATGTGCTGTTAACACACTGCGTAATGTGGGTATTATGTATTATACATATTATGTAATATGCTGGTGTTACACTTAACTGATGAACCACTGAACACTGCATCAAAACCTAATTGTGCACTATACAGTGGTTAACTGAATGTAATAATAAAAAAAAATTTTTAAAAAGAAGGCCCGATCACTTGTAAATATGATGATTACTGAATGCTAACTTTATACAATAGAATGAGATGGGAAACAACAGATGTTCATAACCACTGGAAGGAAAATATACCATCTCTGTGCTAAGTGAAATCGGCCAAGCAGAGGAAGGCAAATACCGTATAATTGCACCGATATGTTGAACTTGAAAAAACAAATAAAACAGATAAACAGAAACAAACCCATAAGTAAAAAGAACAAACTGGTGGTTGCCAAAGGGGAGGAGGTCAGGATGATGGACGAAATGGGTGAAGAGGAGTGGGAGATACAGGCTCCCAGTTATGGAGAGAATAAGTCATGAGCATGAAAGGTGTAGCATGGGGAGTGTCCTCAGGGGGACTGTGAAAGACTGTGTGGTGACAGATGGGAGCTTCACATGTGGGGACAGAGCATGAGGTACAGACTTGTCGATCACTATGTTGTACCCCTGAAACTAATGTACATTGGGTATCAACTATAGTTCAATTAAAAAAAAAAGAAGCTATGGCCTCCTAATTTACACAAATAATTCATATATCCAGGAAAAATTAAAGTCAATCAACGAATTATTTCTTGAAACTGAGATGCATTTTACAATCAATAAGTCTACGTCAGGGGCCAACTTCTCATTCACTCCTTCGTTCTGTTCCTTTACATCTGTTCTTAACTTTGTACTGTTCTGGTCACAAAGGATGTCTTCCAAGTCCAGGAACTTGAAAGCCCTGGAGAAGTGGTATTGTTTTGGAGATCTAACATATGTGACCGGCGATACTGAGAACAGACAAAATTGCAACATGAGAACTTTGGGAAGGTGATAAGTGTAGGCAAGCATGGTGAGAGACAGGCAGATGCTGGCCACGAGCCATGTGCCAGGCCATTAGCTCAGTCTTACCTGTGTATCCTACTCCCTTCTCTTAACAGCAACATCAGATGGGTGTCATTGTTGTTCTTAGTAACACCAATTTTATAAGTGAACTAAGTGGAGTTCAGGGCATCTAAGTGGTCTGTGAGTTTACAGACCTCATGAATAGCAGAACAAATGCTCCAATTCAAGTCTCCATGATGCCAGGATGGGCAGGACCAGCACTGGGCTTAGGCCCTGGTCAGCCTTGGTTTCGCATATAGGCTCCGCTGTGTGACAGTGGACAGGTTGCTAACTTCTCTGTCTGTTTTTTTCAGGCAATGGTAATAACAACAGAAAGACTAAGAAATTATTACAGAAAAAATGCTTAGAGTGATGCCTGGAACAATCTAACGTTTTTCAAAGTATGAACTATGGTTATTGTTCTGTGTTAACAAGCCTAGAATTTAGCAGGTTTTCAACTAATTGTGGCAATGTTATTGGTAGTGGTACAATCATCTAAAAAATCTGATAATTATATAATAACAGCAATTGCTAGATTTCATTTTTATAAAAATCAAAGTTTTTTTAGAAAAAGTGTTTTGGAACTTTTTTTTTTTTTAAAGAAAAATCAATGTGTATGCAGATTAAGTGACTTAGGTTTACATTATTCCAGTGCATTAATTTAACATCTATTAAACAATAATCTAGCACAAAATCTTAAATTATCTGTGATGGAATGAAAAGCCAATAGAAAGTAATTTTTGAAATTCCTTACATTGATTCTAAATCATTTTAAACATTGATTCAATAAGACATAATGATTTTTATGCACCATTTCATATAGAGTAACTAGAGCATAGTGTTACCTCATTTACTATCACTTACATGACTAAGGGGTTCCATATCCAAGTACGTAGGTGTCTAGATTTTTATGATGCTATTTTGTAAACTTTAGTGTTGTTTTATTCATAGCCTCAATATGATTGTAATTTTTTAAACCCAATAATGCTTTAAAATAACTGTCCTTAAGTTTATTGCTAAATAGGATAGTCAACTTTTCATTAGAGTTGCAATCATTTGTATTACTCTTGACATTGTAATATTTCACAGACTTACTTTAATTTTTTAAAGAATTGCCATTTGTACTTTCCTTGAATATTTCCCTTGGGTGGCTCATTCATGACCTCTAACACAGGTCTCCATGGGGAAAAGATAAAAACAAAACTATTTTCAGTTAGACAATAATGGGACATTCTGTGACACTGGCTAAAATGCAGAGCTGCTGTCAAAGACATATTGTTTTCCTATAAGAAAGAAGGGGATTACCTTGTTGGGAAGATAAAATTATGCCAACAAAAATCTCTTTCATAAAATCATACCACTTAGCTCTTTAAGTAAGCTAGAATGATTTCAGCTAAGATACCAGAAAAACTCTAGGGTCCCCTTACATTTCCATAAACCAAACCTTGAATTAAAACTTCGGGTACAAATTGCCTTGACTGGAACCAATATCACGTGATTGGCCAAAGGCAGACTGAAACCTGCACCTGCAGCCTCTGAGCTAGCCCCCTAAAGATCGACAGTGATCAAAAGCACAGAGCTCTGCAACACATATGACATGATTCTGAATTTCAAAATCTGCAAAGGGAAAACATTTTTAAAGCATCTTCAAATTGTTTATCCCACTCAAAAACATGAAAACATTAAAATTGCTTTGTATACCAGCGATTGATTGTTGGAGTCCTGGAAACACAATTTAAAGATCCAGTAAGAAGGCTCAGTTGTCGTATTCTTTCTACAGATGAGGGAAGTTGAGTGACTTGTTCAGAAAGATAGAGTTCTTAGAACTAGGATTCATGGGTTTTGTTTTGTTTTCATTTTTTTTTTTTTTTTACCCTAAAAGGGTTCCTGGGTGGTTCAGTCATTAAGCATCTGCCTCCAGCTCAGACCATAATTCCAGAGTCCTGGGATCGAGTCCTACATCTGGCTCCCTGCTCAGCCGTGAGTCTGCTTTCTCCCTCTCCCTCTCCCTCCATCCCTGCTCCTGCTCTCTCTCTCTCATGTGTACTCTTTCTCTAATAAAAGAAATAAAATCTTAAAACAAACAAACAAGCATAAACCCAACAAATGTGAAGTCGAAACAAAATCAAGAGAGCAAAGGTGCCGCTCAGAGAAGCTAAAGTTCCTGCCTGGAACGGTTGCCGAGGTTCAAAATCAAGTTGTTTAGGGGCTTTCTGATAGTCTGGGGGATGGGGATCTATACTCAGACGCACCAGACTCAGGGTGCTGGGAACCAAACACAGGACATCCTGAAAACAGTAAGACACAAACTACTCATTATGTACAAGGGAACTGCAGTAAAGTTAACAGGTCACTTCTCTTTCCTTTCAGTATTTGAGAACTGAAAGGGAAAAAGAAACAAACAAAAAAAAAAAACCCCTCAAAAACCTCAAGAAAAGAATCTTATATCGCATAAGATTATTTTTCAAAAGTGAAGGGGAAATAAAGTAATTTTCTCATTAAATATTGAAAGCACTTGTTACTCACCAACCTGCTTTAAACAAAACTCTAAAGGGAATTCTTCAGGCTGAATGCAAGAAATATGACAGTAATGTGAATCCATAGGAAGGAAAAAGACCATTGGTAAAGAAAATTATGTAAATAAGTATACAAGGCAATATAATTGCACATTTATTCTCCCTTCTGTTAACAGATTTAAAAAATATATCTGTGGTGCCTGGGTGGTTCAGTGTGTTGAGCAACTGAGTCTTGATTTTGGCTCAGGCCATGATCTCAGGGTTGCGAGATCAAGCCCTGCCTCGGGCTCTGCGCTGCTGTGTGGCAGGGAAACTGCTTGATATTCTCTCTCTCCCTCTTCCTCTGCCCCATCCCTTGCTTGCATGTCTGCTCTCTCTCTCTCCATAAATAAATAAAAAGTATATATTATATATGTATTAGTGAGACTACAAAATACAAACTGTAAACTTTAATACAAGTGACAATGGTAAAAAGGAGGCAGGTGAGAACAAGGTTGTATCACAATGAGGAAATAATACTAGATGGTTACTTAGATACATATTAAGAAATGAAAAGAAAAGGTAAATAGAAGGTTAATACAACAAACTCTAGAAATATGTATTATAGAAAAATATATATTTCTATATATATTATATATATTACATATATATCAAAATATTTATCTAACTGGAGTTAATTTAGTTGAAATTAACTTAAAAGTATAGAGTTGAAAATCATTAAAAGAAATATTTTAAAACAAAAAAAATATCCTCAGTGCTAAAGAAGTTGATAAATGAAGACTAGAACATAAAGGATATAACACATAAAGAAAAAGAGAACAAAAGGGTCAATGTAAATTCAACCTTCTCAATAATATTAAATATGAATGAATTAAACAACCCAATTGAACGACAGAGATTTTCAGATTGGACTAAAAAAAGAGTAAGATCCAACTTCTATTCTCTCTATAGTAGAAATTCTGAAGATTGAGTATACAAGTAGATGGAAAGCAAAAGGATAGGAAAAGGTGTACTAGCCACATAGCAAACCATAAAAAACTGCAATGTCTATGTTAACATCAGATAAAATAGATTTGAAAGCAAGAAATTTCATTAGAGATAAGGGGAATATATTATAATGAGAAAGGAATAAATCCTTCACAGAGATATAACAATGATAAATATGTAGACACCTAGAATCAGAAGCCCAAATATATATGAAGGAAAACTTAACAGAATTCAAGGGACAAGTAGACAGTTCAACGATAATGAGTGGGGACTAACAAAGTCTCACTTTCAGTCACGAGGAACAACTTACCGGAGGATCAACTGGAGTTCCTAGTCAGGAACAAACCGACTAGAGCTAACACACATCTACAAAGCCTTGCACCAGAACCCAATGGAGTATGCTTTCTCCCGACACACACACGAAATACTGTTCAAGGTGGGCCATCTGGTTAGCCATAAAAAAAAGTCTCAACAAACTACTAAAAGCTAAAATCATACAGAGTATGCTCTCTACAACAATGAAGCTAAATTAAAAGTCAACCATCAACAGAAACTTGGAACATTCACAAATGAGTGGAAGTTAAACCAAATATTCTTGAATAACAAAAGGATCAAATTAAGAATCATGAGGAAAATTAGGGAATACTTTAAGATGCCTGGAAATAGAAATACAACATACCTAAACATATGGGAGGCCGTGAAAGCAGTGCTTACAGGGAAGTTGATAGTTATTAATGCCTACATTAAAAAAGAAAAAAATCAATAACTTAAATTTCTGCCTTGAGAAATGAGAAAAATAAACTGAGCCCCAAACCAGAAGATAGGGAAAAGACAACAAAGAATAGTGTGGAAATAAAATTTTAAAAAGAGGAAAAGAGACAAAACCAACAAAATTAAAAATAAAATTAAATTAAAAAATTGAAATTGAAAGCTTTTTCTCTGTCAGATTAACAAAATGAACAACTTTGGCCAGACTAGCCGAAACATTGGCTGAAATCAGCAACGATAAAGACGTATTACAACTGGTCTTACAGCTCTTACAAAGGAATGCTCAGAACAGCTACCTGCCAACAAAGTAGATAAACTTAGACCCAGTGGAAAACTTCCTGGAAACACACAAACCACCCAGACTGATGCAAAAGAAATACAAACTGAAGAACTTGGTCCATAAGTCAAACACACAGCGGCGATCTCACCATAAGCCCCACCACTGGTGTGGCAACTCACAGCTGGGAGGGAACACAATACCCAGAGTTCTCCCTCAAGGGTGAAGGGTCCAACCTCACACTGGGAAACCCAGCTTGTAAAAAAGACTGGCACCCAAACCATCTGACTTCGATGAACAATGGGGCTTGTGCCCATGAGACCATCAGGGCTATGGTAGACCGGAAAAATGGCTCTTAACAGGCTAGCCCATGGACTCAGCCAGTCCAGGAACCTGGGCAGCTCTTCAAAGAGCACCCAAGTTTTCTGTGAAAGGGACACATTTGCTATTTTTAGAATGAGTCTGAGGACCAGGTACCTGCTGGAAGAAAACTCTGTAGGGACAGAGGCTCATAGGCACATCTTCTGCTTTCTCCCTGCTTCTCTGAAGCCAGTGGGTACCATCTTTTTTCCTTTTCCAGGGGGGCCATCATTACACTCCAGCTGGTGGGTATAATCTCACCTTGCTCAAGCTTGACAGCCTAAATCTTTCTTTTCCTCTTTTTAAAAACAGTTTTTATCTCTTTTCACTTTTTTCTCTTTTTTTCCCCTTTTCTTCTCCTTTTTCCAGAGGGTGCCATATCTGTGTTGCTTCTCTTCTTTCTCCAGCCAGTAGGTCCATCTTTGTGCTCTTCCCCTGCTGTGCAGTATCTTCCAGAAAGATTTTACAGGCGTCTGGTCCCCTAATGTTTATGTCCGGTGACCTAGTTTTTGTGACTGCCACCTTGGGGTCACCCCTACATTGTCTGGCTCTGGAGGCCAAGGAGCTTGTGTTTTTGGGTCCCATGGGACTCAACAATGAGAGAGAGTTCTGGGCAGACTCCCAGTGCTCTGCTCAGATAGACAAAACACACCCCCGCCTTTTGGGGAAAGGGGTCTATTTGCTTGTCCACAAGCTTTAGCCTCAGGAACAAGCTCCTGTCATACTTACAGAAGTCTAAGGAGGTGTGTCCAAAGGAATGGAAGCCAGTGAACAACATCTTTGCAGTCTCCCCCGGAGAAAAGCATTTTCTAGGAAAGAGTTCAAATCCTTAATCTGATGCCCTGATTTATGCAAACACAGCAGGTGGATGCTTCAGTGGGAAATACAGGATGTCGCTTACATCTCAATAGGAAGATAAGTAAGCAGAGGTGTGACAGAGGTAATGGGAACCACAGACACAGAAGGAAGAGAGAAAGGCACAAAGGAAATGTCTGAATTAATAATTGTCGAGAATTTCTCCAAGTTCATGATAAACGTGGAGCCCCAGATCCAAGCAGCTCAGAACACTGGGCAAAGCAGAAGCAGTTCTGTGTACCCAGAACTCCGTACGCAAGGACCCCAGATCTGAGGGAAATCACAGAGAAAGAAAAACTTTTGAAGAAATAAGAGGGCAAAAAACTAATTATGCACAGAGAAGCAAGGGAAGCATCGTTTTGGACCTTTTCTTTAGAAATTACATAAGCAAGAAGAAGAAAGTGTAATATTTAAAGTGTTGAAAGGAAAAATAAAAACAGAAACAAAAAGTCACCAGCCGGGAATATTGTATCCAGCAAACTGATGCTTTATTTTTTTTTTAATTTTTTATTTTTTTATAAACATGTATTTTTATCCCCAGGGGTACAGGTCTGTCAAACTGATGCTTTAAAAGTAAAGGAAAAATAGTTTCTCCTGCAAATGAAAATCAAGGAGATGTTTTTTGCCAGTGGAACTGCCTTGCATAAAATATTAAAAGAAATTCTTTAGGAAGAAGGAAAATATTGGTCAGAAACTTGGATCTACACAAATAAAGGAAAGGTTCTGGAGAAGGAAATACAGATAAAATCTCTTACTTCTCTTATTCTTTAATTTTTTTTATTTTGATTTTTTAAAGATTTTATTAATTTATTTGAGAGAGAAAGAGCATGAATGGGGAAAAGGGCAGAGGGAGAGGGGGAAGGAAGCTCCCTGCTGAGCAGAGATCCCACAGGGGGCTCGACCCCATGACCCTGTGATCATGACCTGAGCTGAAGGGAGATGGTTAACTCACTGAGCCACCCAGGTGCCCGTCCTCTTGTATTTAATCAATTAACCAAATAAACATTTCTCCAAATTGCTAATAATAGGATTTAAGAGTAATCAGTAGAAATTCAGGGAAGCTCCTTTTTACAGAAGTCAGTTCAAAGAATCTAGGTCAGCCATTCACATGTTTACTCCTCAGTTTTGCCTAAAATTTTCTCACCTCCTAACTTAAGCTCATGAAACATATTCAGGCTTTCTACAGTGGCTCACTGGCTTGGCTCTTGACCTACTTCTATTTGTCTAGAAATAAAAGGCTGCCCCTTGACAAGGGCATGTGTATTGTTCTTATCTGTTTTACTGAGGCTGCTGTAGATGAAGGTATTGTAAGGACCTATTTAGCCAGAGCGACTCCATCTTGGTTAAAAGCCCTTTTGTTGTTTGTGCAGTAAAACTTAAACTGATCCTGCCCCCCTACCCCCAGAGAAACTTACTTAGAAGCAAGTCTTGGAAACCAGTAAAATATGGTCAGCTAGTTCCTAATAACACAGCCCAGAATACAAGGCCAGGTCGGCAAGTTCTTGATTACAAAGCCCAGAATACAAGGACAAGTCAGGCCGGGTGGAGACATCCAATCAGTAAGAAACACACACACTTTTTTCCTAACCACCAAAGAATGTAAACCCCACCATTTGGGTGCCAACCTTGAGCACCAATTCTGACCAGAGTAATAGGTTGGGTCAAACAGCTACTATAAGGTAAATTGTAATTCAATTGGCCACCTGAGTGTGACCTAATATGACTACAATCTCATTGGCCACCTATGTGTGGCCAGGCTTTTGCTCTATAAAAGGTAGCCTGTAAGATGGGGAGGGGTTGCCCTCTTCGGAGATGGCCCTGACTGGTCAGTCAGTCAATTCTTGAGCCTGTAAGCTGGGGGTGGTTTCTCTCTTTGGAGATGGCCCTGCCCAATCAGTCTGACTTCTAATGCTTGACATAAAATAGAGCTTTGCATAACTTTCACCTTGTCTCAGTCTCGTTCCCCTGGCCAATCAGTCTGACATCTAATACTTGGCATAAAATAAAGCTTTAAATAACTTCCACTTTGTCTCAGTCTTGTTTCAGTTAATAACGGACCTACCAGTATTAAAAAAAAAAAAAATCACTCTCAGTTGATATAAAAGAACTTTATTTCCTTGGTCGCTCTCTTCTATGGGAATTTCTCTAACTATAAGGCATCAATGATCTTCTAATTATCATCTGAAACTGAAGGTAGGAGAAACTTATCCTGGGGAAAATGGTATTTGCTCCTTAGATTTTCCTGGGAGGGAGAGCTGGACTCCAACTGGCGTCTAGATACAAGAGTTGACCCTGGAAAACTGAACGCAACCTGTGGAGTGAGGGGCGTTACTGTAAACCAGCGTTATCTCATCTTGCCATCTTCATGCTCTTTTACTGCATCAAATGGGACTTTCTCATCACCTACAGATATTGTAGACAGAAGCCGGAGCTGTGTTCTACAGTTCGGGTCCTACAAACCTGATGCAGGCCAGTCGAACACTCCAGTCTCAGCTCCCAGGTCCACCCTCTCTCCTCCCATGGGCCGGGGCAGGGCGTCAGATGTGTGGCTCATGCCCCATTAGTGCACAGCTGGGCGGTCTGCTCACTCACATCTGCTCTGACTCAAACACTGTGAGAGTGAAGGTGTTTTGAGATCCCACTGGCATGGGTCTGGACTTTGGTTTTCTCTCTGATGAGATCCCATGATGGTCTCCATGATTCCTCAGATGATACCCAGTGGAGAAATTCTAATCAGGTACAATCAATCTTCCCAAACCCCAACCCAATTCATATGAATTCCATCAGGCTGATGTTAAAAGTACTCCCCTGATTCTCTATAAGTCAGGGACTTCTTACTTTAAAAAACTCACGAGTTTCTCTTAAGCCAAAATTTTGTAGATAACTGAAAATACAGGCAGAGTCAAATGTTCTCATGTTGCAGTTATAGGACAGGCAGTCCCCTGGAGCAAATGGAAGGAACGCTGGACCAAGTGTCATCCTGTGTCAAAGTGCGGTAACGACAGATCAATAAACATTAAAGAAGCATGAAAATCCTACATGTGTATGTACACACCTTCATATATTTGTATGTACACATGTGTCTCTGCATGTGTACACACAGTCATGCTTGAATAGTACATGTGCTTCAAAATAGGTGGTCACAGCCAATGGCTTCCTCAAGCAAGAGCTCAAGAGACTGAGTACATGTATAAATTTTGTTCACTGAAGAACTGTCATGTCTGTGATTTGACTTCAGATTTTTATATGCAAAAGGCTTTTTGTCCCCAAGCCCCATCATTACCATACGTGACAATAGCTGCCTTCCTTTGCCAGCACCTGTGCTGCCACCATCTTCTGATGGCACTGGAACAGGTGCAAGAGACCTGCCCCACCATTGCTCAGTCCCATGGTTGCTCAGGACTGGCCCAGCTCAGTGAGGCATGGTGCGCTCATTCTGTTCTCTCCATAAAATAACACGTGGTCAAATTCTTTGTGGAATTGTGATTCTCCCCAAAATTTGTTGACCTAATCCCCAGTATCTCGGACAGTGACCCTAGAAATAGGATATTGTAGATAGAGTTGAAGTGAGGTCAAGTGGGGGTGGCAGGGCCCCCTGATCCAATATGGCGGGTGTCCTGATAGAGAGGGGATTTGGATACAGAGATGGATATGTGCACGGAGAAAATGTCATGTGAACTTGAAGGCAGAAATCAGGGTGACACGTCTACAGACCAAGGGGCACACAAGATTGCTAACAAACCACCAGGATCGAGGAGAGACACCTGACATAGATTTCCTCTAGCAGACTCAGAAGGAACCAGCCTTGCCAACAACTTGATCTTGGACTTCTAGCTTCCAGAACTCTGAGAAGATAAATAAATTTTATTTTTACCTGCTTCCTTTTTTTAAGCAAACTAAGTAGCTAGCTAGAGACAAGATAAGGAACGTGGTGTCAGTATGATCCTTCTGGTGTGTGGGTAGGCGTGCTGGTTTGTGTTGGGGGGAAATGGCTGGGTGTCTGGCTTACCTCTGAAGTAGGACTGTGTGCAGGAAAAGGTGGGAAAAGAGAACACATTGGATTTATCTTTTTCTCTATATTGAGTTCATATTATCAGTACTACATTTCATATTCATTATATTTTAAAAATACATAATTATCATATTTGCATGATAAAATATACTGAAAATGGGCACATGACAGTCCTTACGTTGAGAAGTACATTTGAAGAACATGCTTTCCTCCTTTTTCCTCCTTACTGAGAGAAATGTGAAATATTCAAACTATTCTGAAGAAGTAAACAAGCTTCCTGACCTAATGATTTGCCTCAATTTTCCACTTTAGTTAAAAATTTTCATTGCCAAAAGGTATACATGTTCCAGTTGTTAAGAAGAAAACCACAGGCCCCAAATGATGTCACTTATGTTAAGGACCCAAGTCAGTCAGTGGAGTCTTACAACCTCTCCTAAACACAGTATCACCACTACCCTCCCCCTCCCGCTCCCTGCCCTTTCAGGAGGCCGACTGGAATTTCCTGGTCAACACTAGGAGATAATCCCTCCTTAGGCCCCTTCTGTTCCCCTCAGAGGGTGAGCTCCCCTGAAACAATGCATTCCTTGCTAATAAATTCCCTTTTTTCACCCTCTCTTTGCCTGTAAAAACCTCCCATTCTGCAGAGTTGTGTGGTGCTCTCTTCTACTTGCTCCCTATGGGGGATGGGGATGCTGTCCTAGTCACGAATCATTTAACACAGTTAACTTGCGCTTTACATTAACTCAACAGAATTCTGCTTTTTTAACACAAGTGTTTAGGTATTTGTTGATAACTGATCATTCCTACTCTCATTTTTAAGTGCCTAAGAAGTTTTTTTATGTCAACCCTAAAAGCTTTTTTTGTTGGCTTTTAATTCTATAGGAAATTTTCAAAAATAAAACAAAGAAAAAAAAACCTTGAAGTTACTGAAATAACACGGTGGTTCTCCTGTATTTAATAATAAAGTGCAGTAACAACATTCTTACCTAAGACACTAACGTAAGACAATTTGATCACAAATGAAAAAGAAAAATTGGAATTGCTAATTAAAAATTGGCTTCCGGGGCACCTGGGTGACTCAGTGGGTTAAGCCTCTGCCTTCAGCTCAGGTCATGATCCCAGGGTACTGGGATCTAGCCCCACAAGGGACTCCCTGCTCTGCAGGGAGCCTGCTTCCTCCTCTCTCTCTGCCTGCCTCTCTGCCTACTTGTGATCTCTGTCAAATGAATAAATAAAAATCTAAAAAAATAAAATAAATAAAAATAAAAATGGGCTTTTTTTCTTTTTTTAGTAATTTTTAAATTTTTTAGTGACATGTAATGTATTATTAGTCCCAGAGGTACAGTTCTGTGAATTGCCGGGTTTACACACTTCACAGCACTCACCATAGCACATACCCCCCGCAGCGTCCATAACCCAACCATCCTCTCCAGAGCCCCTTCCAACCCTCAGTTTGTTTTGTGACATTAAGAGTCTCTGATGGTTTGTCTCCCTCCCAATAAAAATGGGCTTTGTTTTAACAGGAACATCATTCATCAATGTTATGTTCCAGTCAGTGCCTTTACATTAGGTTATTTGAAAATAGCCTAAGAAATGCATGTTTACCAGTTTCTCAAAGTTCAGCATTATATGGATGAAAATGCCAAAGCATATATTCTTTGCCAAGAATGAGAAATGCAGCTTTTAGCTTTTAAATTACACTTTTAAAAACACGAATATATATTGAGGAAAGAGTCATTGCCTGGTAGGTCAAGTGGTATTAATTCCTTTAGATTTGCTTCTTTTTAGGTATACATCCTCTTGGAAAATCCACTTTTGATGTTTATCACTGGATGACAACTGCCACCATAAACTAAAGATTTTTTTTTATTAAATTAGCAAACAGAGTATGTAACTTTCTTGCACTTTCAAAGATGTACTCCTGAAACAGCAAGCAATATTTCTGAAATGACAAGTGAATGGATATAATATTGCATTCAGCCATAAACAAGTTCACAGTCCAAATAAAATCTACCCTATAAATTTTGTATTAAAATTGAGTGTCTGTTGGAAATTTATATTTTCCCCCAGAATAACTAAGGGCATTTTCTTCTGCTTTTATGATTGAGAGTTATATTAATCGTACATGGATTATCAATTTTCAGGCTCATACAATAATATTAAAACTCTGTCTAAAAATCTCATTGAAGGTAGCGTCACCTAAGGCTCTCTGGTTTTTGAGGTGGACACAAACTATCAGCCAGTAATGGATGTCTGTGTTGTGCAAGTGAGTGATTTGTTTCTAGGCTGAGTAAAAGGAGTCAACAGAGAGAGAGGGATGAGATATGTGATATCTGGGATAATGGATGGAGCACATTTTCAGCGTTGACAGGAGGAAATGATGAAGAGAACTGTGTGTGGAAAAGGCAGGCATCGCTGGAGATCTCCCTTGGAAGAGGAGTTCCTGTGGAAGGAGACCAGAGAGCACTTTGAAGTTGGAAGAATGGAGTTTGTGGAAACACTTGCAGGTCCGTGCTCATCTAAGGACATCTGGGAGCGAGGAAGGTCATGAGTTGGAGGATATGAAGGTGATGTCATTGGAATTACTAGGGAATTTAAAAAGAAAGAAAAACACAACAGAGACTGACTTCCATATGTTGAGCAAAACTGTGGCAACAGGTGATACTAGAAATTATAAATTTGTAGAGGACTGAATTTGCTGCAGTTGATATCTTTTGGCACTTTCACAAGAACCCTAGAGAGGAGAGAGAGGTGGTCACTCAGTTTTGGGGACTGTCGTGATAGAAACAGCCGGAAGTCAGCAGATGAAGGACCCTAGGTAAGACAGGCATCACTACCAAAGTCCTGGCTGGAGATCATCACAGTGGATGCAGAAGCCCAGAAGAGTAGAGAGCCCCCCAAGGGCACTTGTTAGAAGAGGCTGGAGGCAGTTTAGCAGAAACAACTGGAAGGGGCACAGGAAGCTTTTTCCCACAGGAGCCCTCTTGAGTGTTGATGAGATTAAGGTGGTTCAGCCTGTGTTTGGAATGAAGTGTATGTCAGGTTATTGAGTTAAGCCCTAACGAGGACTATGCTATTTTAACCAAAAACTTTCCCCCATACGATTTAACCTAGCTGTGTACCTTACCCTCGAGTTTTGAAACTCTTCATTAACCATCTTGCTTACTTAGCATGCTCCAGAGCTCACAGGAGGCAGCTGTCCCCTGTAGCGATGTATCTCCATCACGCTGAAGCCATGGCTCCATTCTGGTTATTTCCTATTTGCTGATCCTGCTCTTCCGCTGGGCCTTCTCTCCGGGGGGGAGAGAACATCACAGCTGTGGCTTGTGTCTAAGGAGCATAAAGCAAGGCACAGAGGTCTCCCACTCGGGCTGCATTAACGTACTTGGACTTCACTCACGAACCGCAAGGACCATCTTTCAAAAGGTTCTGTGTCCATGAATCTATCCCTTTATTATTTTTTTTCCAAATCAGTTCCATTTTTAAGTTAACTGTAGGAATGAAGTATGCCTACAGCAGCAGAGGCCAGCCTTTCTCTGTGGTCGTTCTGATGCCTTGTTATGTTGACAGTCGTGAGCAGTGGGTACAGCTGATTTATTCCGGGAGACGATGCATCGCTATTTGGGTTCTGATCATCCTCTTATGTTCATGACATTTGACAAGCACATTTCAGTGAAGAAAGGCAATAATGGGCTTTTGTTAATGGGGTGTTTATCAGTGGCAGGTGCAAACAATGGCAGCCTGGTCCTAACAGGTGTGTGACACTGGATGACCCTCAAAGCCAAAGTCAATGTTAGCTAATCACAAAGGCTCCTTCTCCAGGAGCCATAACTCTTATGTTCCCTTTAACTATTAATACAGTTACTTAAATTGTTCTGGCTCTATCCCATGCCCCAAGGGATACAACAGTCCATCAGAGAGTTTAATACATAATCCTTCATTGATATTCGAAACTCCTGGAAGAGCAGAATGTGGAGTCCTGCCAGCCCCACACCCCTGGCATTCCCTGTAGCTGCACACATAAAAAATTAAGCAGCCTTTTAAAAATGCAGCAGTGTGCCGCATTGGCTTCCTGAGATGCATTATTTCCCTTTCCCAGGGAGGACTGGACCAAATTTCCAATAAATCAAAAAGTTGGGACAAACCAAAGGTATGTAGCCCTTGTACTGTTTCATTATAATGATCCAAACATTTCAGATCTTTCTTTGTTCCAAGGAAGCCACTTAGACACAGAAAGAGGGTGTGTTACCTGCCTGTAGCTTGAATACCAAGTGTTCCTTATGCTTGGAGTTGGGTTAAAGAGGACTGTATGGTAAACAGAATCAGTTTGTTCAGTAAATCATATTATATAACGGGGGGGGGGGGCAAAAACTTTCCTTGTAGTTGTAAGACTGAGTTCTCTGAAAGTTCTCTTCCTCTCTGGAGTCAACTGGATATTGTTCTCAGCACCTGAAGTTCTTCAGACAGAAGGAAAATCATACGGGTCAGAAACTCAGATCTACATGAAGAAAGAGCACCAGAGAATGAACAATTACAAGTCAAGTTTAAAAAGTTCTATTTTTCTTATCCTTAATTGACTTAAGATATAAAAGTCTGTTTAAAATAATAATGAGAAGTACATTGAATTATGTTTGTTTTGTATACATAGAAGCCTATTATAATTTATGCCTCTGTCTAGGTGAAATATCTAACAACAGTGATCCAAGGTGTGGGAGGGAGAAACTAGACATCTTCTGTCACTACAAGATATTTGCACTACTAGCAAAGTGGTATAGTGTAATTTGAAATTGGAGTTGAGTTAGTTGTGAGTGTATATTGCAAAGACTAAAAAATGTTTTAAAAAGAGTCCACAGCAACTTCTTTCAAGATACATCTCCAAAGGCAAAGGAAACAAAAGTGAAAATAAACTTTTGGGACTTCATCAAAATCAAAAGCTTCTGCACAGCAAAAAAAACAGTCAAAAAAAGAGGCAACCCATGGAATGGGAGAAGATATTTGCAAATGACAGTACAGACAAAAGGTTGATATCCAGGATCTATAGTGAACTCCTCAAACTCAACACACACGAAACAGGCAAACATATCAAAAAATGGGAAGAAGATATGAACAGACACTTCTCCAATCAAGACATACAAATGGCTATCAGACACATGAAAATATGTTCATCATCACTAGCCCTCAGAGAGATTCAAATTAAAACCACATTGAGATATCACCTTACACCAGTTAGAATGGCCAAAATTAACAAAACAGGAAACAACATGTGTTGGAGAGGATGTGGAGAAGGGGGAACCCTCTTCCACTGTTGGTGGGAATGCAAGTTGGTGCAGCGTCTTTGGAGAACAGTGTGGAGATTCCTCAAGAAATTAAAAATAGAACTTCCCTATGACCCTGCCATTGCACTCCTGGGTATTTACCCCAAAGATACAAATGTAGTGGAAAGAAGGGCCATCTGTACCCCAATGTTTATAGCAGCAATGGCCACTGTCGCCAAACTATGGAAAGAACCAAGATGCCCTTCAATGGACGAATGGATAAGGAAGATATGGTCCATATACACTATGGAGTATTATGCCTCCACCAGAAAGGACGAATACCCAACTTTTGTAGCAACATGGATGGGACTGGAAGAGATGATGCTGAGTGAAATAAGTTGAGCAGAGAGAGTCAATTATCATATGGTTTCGCTTATTTGTGGAGCATAACAATAGCATGGAGGACATGGGGAGTTAGAGAGGAGAAGGGAGTTGGGGGAAATTGGAAGGGGAGGTGAACCATGAGAGACTATGGACTCTGAAAAACAATCTGAGGGTTTTGAAGGGGT
>NC_081565.1:91317002-91333793 GCF_022355385.1 Mustela nigripes | reverse complement strand
TAGGGAGTTGGGGGAAATTGGAAGGGGAGGTGAACCATGAGAGACTATGGACTCTGAAAAACAATCTGAGGGTTTTGAAGGGGCGGGGGGTGGGAGGTTGGGGGAATAAGGTGGTGGGTATTATAGAGGGCACGGATTGCATGGAGCACTGGGTGTGGTGCAAAAAACAATGAATACTGTTACGCTGAAAAATAAAATAAAAAAAAGTCATAATGATATGCTTAGGAGAGAAAATGAAATCATATTATGCTCAAGTGAAACCACAAAAGGCAGAAAAAGAGGGGAAAACAAAAATAGGAACAAAGAACAAGAGAAGAACTAACACCAATCCTTTTCAAACTCTTCTAAAAATTAGAGGGGAGGGAAGAGAGCCTAACTTATTCTATGAGATGAAGTTTACTCTAAAACCAAAGCCATAGCAAGACATGATGAGAAAAGTGTAGACCAGTATCTTTTGTCAATATAAATGCAAAAACTCCTCAGTAAAATACCAGCAAAATAAATTTAGAAAATATTATTTTAAAATTATAAACCATGACTAGCTGGGATTATCCCAGGAAAAGAAAAATGGTTCAACATATGAAAATCAATAAATGAAATACACTACATTAATAGAATAAAGGAAAAAAGAGCACATAACCACCTGAACTTATGCAAGAAAATGTATTTGATAAAATCTAACATCCTTTAATGATAAAAACACTTCAAGAAAATTGCATTAACATGACAGAGCTCATATATGATAACCTATAGCTAACGTCATGCTAGGTGATGAAAGTTAGATTAACGGCTTTTTCTCTAAGGTTAGGAAAAAGGCAGGGATGTCTACTATGGCTACTTCTTTTCAAAATAGTATTGGAAGTGTTAGCCAGAAAATTAAGCAAGAAAAAGCAATAAAGGACATTCAAATTGTAGAGGAAGAAGTAAAACTACCCCTACTCACAGATGGCATGACCTTATATACATGCAAAATCATAAAGCATCCCCAAATAGCTATTAGATCTAATTGAAACCAGCAAAATTACAGGATATAAGCTAAACACACAAAAGTCAGTTGTACTTGTCTGTGCCAACAACGAATAATTTAAAAAGGAAATTTTAAAAACTATTCAATTTATAATAGCATCCGAAGGAACAAAGTACCCAGGGAAAAATATAATCAAAGAGACATAAATTTGTACACTGGAAACTCCAAAAGATTATTGAAAGAAATGAAAGAGGACCTAAATACATGGAAAAACATACCATATTCATGGATTGGAAGACTAAATATTATTAAGATTGCAATACTACTTGAAGCAATATATATATGACAATTCATGTAAGGGTAGATATTTAAACCAGTTGAGTAGCATTGGGAGTCCAGAAATAAACCCATCCATCTTTGGCTAACTGATTTTCAACAAGGGTATCAAGACCATTCAACGGTGAAAAGAATGTGCTGCTTAATATCTGGTGTCAGAATAGATATTTACATAAAAAAGAATGAAGTTAGAGCTCTACTTCACACCATATTCAAAAATAAGCTCAAAATGTATAAACAACCGGGACGCCTGGGTGGCTCAGTTGGTTAGGCAGCTGCCTTCGGCTCAGGTCATGATCCCAACGTCCTGGGATCGGGTCTCACATTGGGCTCCTTGCTCAGCGGGGAGCCTGCTTCTCCCTCTGCCTCTGCCTGCCTCTCTGTCTGCCTGTGCTCGCTCTCTCCCCCTCTCTCTCTCTGATAAATAAATAAAATCTTAAAAAAAAATGTATAAACAACCTAAAATATGCAACCTGTAAATATAAAACTATTAGAGGAAAACAGAAGGATGACTATTAACAAACTTATATCTGGCAGTGGTTTTTCAGATCTGACACCAAAATCACAAGCAACAAAAGAAAAAATAGACACATTGGACTCCATCAAGTCAAAACTTAGCCTCCAAGGTCATTGTCAGGAAAGTGAAACAATAATCCAGAGAATAAGAGAAAATATTTGCAGGTAATACGTCTGATGAAAGTCTTATATTCAGACCATATAAAGAATTTTTATAATGCAACGAAAAATAGACAAACAACCCAATTTAAAAATGAGCAAAGGGCGTGAATAGACACATCTCCAGAGATGTTCTTTTAAGAGCCCACGGGCACATGATAAGATGTTCAACATCAGTAGTCGCTGGGGAAATGCAAATCAAAACCACAGTGAGAGACCATGTCACACTCTACTAGGATGGTTACAGTAATGATAATATAGGGTTTTTTAAATGAAAAGTAAGTGTCAGTGAAAATGTGGCCAAATTGCAACCCTTGTACATTGCTTATAGGGATTCCACTCCTAGTTACAAATTAAAAATAAGTACCCAAACAAATCTTGTTCACCAGTGTTTAAGGCAGCAATATTCACAACAACAAAAACAGGGAAGCAACCCAAATGGCTGTCCATAACTGATTAGGTGAACAATGTTTAGTATCTGTACACAATGGGATACTATCATGTCATAAATAAGAGTGAGGAATGGATGCCTGCAAATACTTGCTATCTAGATAAATCCTTGAAAACACGTGATGTAAAAGAAGTCGGCCACAAAAAACTACATATTGTATGATTCTGTTTCTATGTAACATCCAAATTAATTAGATCTTCGAAGACAGAAAGCATATTGGTTATAGCTAGGACCTAACAGGAGAAGCAACTGGGGTGTGGCTATTTAATGGGTATGGAACATTTAATGGGTATGAACACATTTCAGAAACTGAGACAGGTGTTGGTTGTATGACACTGTGAATTTTCTAAATATCACTGACTTTTCATTTTAAAATGGTTAATTTTATGTTATGTGAATTTCACCTATATTGAAAAATAACAAGGAAAACACAAACCGAAACGAAACAACAAAATTAGCAAACTTGACAGATGGCTTTTTTAGGACTGTGTGCACTGCCTGCTTTCCACTCGCTTCATTCCCAAACCTGCGGGAAGGGGCGTCTATGCTCTACAGTCACTTCCTCCTGCGCACATCGAACTCAATGCTCCACCAATGTCCTCTTTCTGCATTTCCAATGGACTTGCCTCAAGTAGACAGAACTAGTCTGTTACTTCATCTCTTGAGCTTTACTGACTTCTCTGATTTACTGGACAACTTATGTGCTTTCAACCATTTTATAGATTAAGAGGAAATAAAGAATTATAGGTACAAGTTTCAGTAAAGGTTAAATATGATTTTTCTCACAGAAGAGGGGAAGGTTATTTTTTGGCACTGGGATGAGTGAAGACTTACAGGAGAGGTGACATTTCATTAACTTCATAAGTGAAAAGAGTGAATGCTCAGTCTCATTGTGACAAACGTGGGGGAAAGGGAGATAAGATAAGGAAAAGAAGATAAAAGTGTATTTACAGATGGGAAAGCCAGAGACCTGGGGAGAAGAACCCTCTGATGGTCACCATTTTAAAAATAAGACTCACAAATGCATTTGCTTCCTCATTCCAAAGGGTCAAATTCTATTTTCAATGGCATAATAAAGGTTTTAAAATATCTTAAGATTCTTCATATTTCCTCATGGATTTGTGTGTCTTATTTTTTAAAGTTGATGATACTGGCTTCAGGTGGTTGTTTTCAAGTTGGATGGGAATATATTACGGCTTCATCTAGTGCTCTCCTGTGGAGAACATCCTTTCCATTTTTCCTCTCCTGTATTTCAGCCAGCATCACAGTGACTCTGGCAATCTATGCACAAGAACTTAAGTGATAACCTTGAACTTTGGGTCGTGGGAGTAGGGGAAATTTCACCTCCTGCTATCAGAAAATGAACCACACTGAATTCTTAACATTTCAAATATTCACATTAAACCATATATTTTGGTGGGTCCCAAAAGCTGGAATTTAAGCAGATTATCACCTGGAGCTATAAATTTTTTTTATTTATTTATTTTATTATTTTTTTAATATAATTTTTTATTTTTATAAACATATATTTTTATCCCCAGGGGTACAGGTCTGTGAATCACCAGATTTACACACTTCACAGCACTCACCAGAGCACATAGCCTCCCCAATGTCCATAGCAAATATTTTGCTGGATGACGAGATGTATACCCACAAAGAAGTTGCTTCAATAACCTGACGGTGTGAAGGGGAAATCAGTTAAGATGTCAGCAGGCAGAAGACCCAACAATATGCATTTCTTTCTTTGTGTCCTTTATTAAGCCTAGAAAACAAGATGAAATTAAAATAATCTGGAAGGTAGTAGGCTGAGGAATTGGAATCAGAGAGGCAGCATAGTGGCTCCCAGATGCCTTATACTAGTAGAAGCTTCAGCCTGCTAACCTCCGGATGGTATGAACAATCTGGTTGAGACTGATTGATAGTTGGTTTGCATATTTCCAACCACAACCCGTATCCTTTTATGGAGCAATGAATGCTGTCAGGCCCACGGCTGACCCCCTGGGTATTTGCATCAGTAAAATGTGAATCACCACTTCCCTCCAGGAGCTCACAGACATCTTGGGAAACCTGCACATAAATACGATCCTGTCATTTGGAAGTCTTCCTCTAAAACCGATGTGTGCATTTCCATGTTTTTCTAGGAGGCAGCCATTCTGTTTTGGTGTATATTTCCCAAGGAAACACTTGCATGAGCCCAGAGAGACATGAAAAATATCCCTAGTGGCTTTATATTTAACAGTGAGCCACTGGCAACACCTTACACATTCCTTAACAAAGCAAAGGATGAATTAAGTGAGGACATGATTGTAAAACAGAGTGCAAGATAACATTACAAAAATCTATATATTTCTATTTATTTAATTTATATGTACTTATATATTTACATTTATATTATAAATATATAAAAATATATGTATATTTTTATATAAATATATTTAAATATTAATTAAATTAAATAAATTAATAAAATAAATAATTTAAATAATAATTAAATAATATAAATATAAATATAAATAATATATTTATATATTATAAATATAAATATAAATAATAATAAATAAAAATAAATAATTTAAAAAATAAATAATATAAATATATAATAATTTATATATAAATTTATATATTTGTAAACATACATATATGCATTTATGTATATATGCATATAGCTATATGTGGATATTTATTTTTTGTGTATTTATAGGTTTATGTGTACATATAATTATATGTATATTTATATGTTTATAAGTACATATTTAGTTGTATTTATGTTTTTATATGTATATTTATACATATATATGTTTATGCAGATATATACATATACAAATAGATTTTAGTAACATAACACTTATTCCTTAAAAGCTGTTCTTTTATGTAACTTCTGTAAATTCTTTTATGTAAATTCTTTTATGTAACTTCTGTAAATTCATAATACAAAAATAATATTTATGATTTTTAAATATCCATATATCAGGGTGTCTGGGTGGTTTGGATGGTTAGGCGTCTGACTCTTGATCTCAGCTCAGGTCTTGATCTCAGGGTAGGGAGTTCAAGCCCCATGCTGGGCTCCACACTTGGCCTGGACCCTACTTTAAAAAAAAAATCCATATATCTAAGTATTAAAATATATGAAAGGTTAGACATCAGGTTCATGATAGGATTGCCTCTTTCTGCAGTAAAGATTTCACTTATTCCCTATTATTTAATGTGATCTTGGGGAGAGGGCACTAAGGTCAGGAAAGCTCACACGGACCTTGTAGGTGAGAGTGCGGATGTGGACGGACACTCGTGAGCAAAGATCAGTGTCAGATGGTGAAGAAATGAGACAAGACTGGGTGCTCGAGGGAAACTTCAGACTGCTTCAGAGTGGGGACCTGGAAGAACAACTAGAAAGCAGCTTGAGAAGAGGGGCATCAGCCATGTTAAAACTTAGGGCAGGAGCACTGCAGGCAGAGGAAGGGACAAACACCAGGAGCTCAAGTAGGAGGTCGCGTGGACGGGACATGAGGAACAGGAAGAAAGTGGGAGAGGAAGGCCAAGCCCAGGTCCTGGTGACTTTGTGGGCCAAGCCGACCAGGAGATGTGGCTCCCTTCTGAAGTGCGACAGGAGGTGTGGGACACTCTTGACCAAAGGAATGATAGGACATAACTTGTGTTCTCAAGACTCACTCTGGCTGCTGCTTGAAGAACAATGTCGAATGGCAGGGTGGTGCCTGGGGGGGCTCTGTCTGTTTAGCATCTGCCTTTGGCTTAGGTCATGATCTCAGGGTCCTGGGATCAAACCTGCTTAGCAGGGAGTCTGCTTCTCCCTCTGCCCCTCCCCCTGCTTATGTTCTCTTTCTCTCTAATAAATAAAAATTTTTAAGAAAGAAAGAGAAGGGAGGAAGGGAGGGAGGGAGGAAGAAAGACAAGGAAAGACAGTGGTTAGCAGATTATCACAAAGTCCACATTGCAGGTTGAATGGTTGAACCTGAGGGACAGGGTTGACTAGGGAGAGAGGTGGATGGGCGTGGTATTTGGAAAACTGTAGGATAAATTGAATTAAGAGAGGATGGGACTGTGCTTTCAAGAACCAGGCAGATGGATTGACTCTCTTGAAGGCAAGCCAGTAGATTAACTGGAAGTGGCTTCTGTTGCTTCTGGACCAAAACACTAAAAAGAGAAAAATTAGGAAAAACTCCTGGTTTCTGGCTTGGGTGAGAGGGTGTGTCCTGCTATGCTGAGGACATGGCAGGAGAACTGGGGTTGGGGACATGGAAGTCAGGAATTCTTAGGCTATTTTAGGTCTGAGACGTTTACAACATATCCCCGTATAGATAGGTGTGTGAGTTGGATGTAGACGCCAAGGTAATAAGAGAGAGAAGGAAGGGAGTCGCTGGGACACCAGTGATAACTGACATGCGGAGGTGGAGACGAGCACCGGACAGGGAGAATTTAGAAATTTTCTAAAGGGGCTTAGGACCGGGACCTCCTTCTCCAACAGCCAACCATCAAGCAAACTGGACAAAAGAAGAGGAGCCATCAAAGGAGGTGGAGACGAGTGTCCCGGCAGCAACACTGTTTGGAACATCACAGGAGCCAGGAGGAGAAAGACTTCCAAGGGAGTGGTCTACTACGGCACAGAGCTGTGGGGGTTTGAAAAGACGAGACCGGTCACCTGTGGCAGGGGACCCAGGAGAAGGGGTTGCAGGGAGAATGTCGGGTGAGGCAGTGGAGCGGCGACTGCTGGAAATTCTTTCAAGATTTTCACCAAGAATCAAGCAGGGAGATGGAGTAGCTGCAGGGAAATATGGCATTAAAGAATTTTTTAAATCCAGTAGATACTGGGCGGGGTTGCACGCTGTTGGCGATGATTCACAAAGACGGGGAACACACGGTCATGGGGTGGAAGAGCTTGAAGTGGAAACTCAAGCTCTCTACAGGGTTTTGCTTTATTTTCAAAGACACCCTGCAAATTAGACAGAATGTTAAGGGTACATGATGGAAATAGCCGTATTGGGTCCACATGGCCCGTTTCTGTATTGTAGACATTTTCCCAAAGGCACACACATGTAATTAGGAGGTGAGGGTGGCTATTGTGTTCTGTGATAGACCCAGCAAGTTGGATTGAGTTTTACGGAAGTAGTTCACAACTACATAAACAATGTTTGGGTGAGGTTATGATGTTTCTAGAGCTGCGAAGTGTTTCCAATTCTCTTCCTCTTCCTGAAACATAAAAGACTGTGTTCCCCAGAACCGGGCAGATGGATTGACTCCCCTGAATAATTCAGGCCGACAGGTTATGACTGGAAGTGACCTCTGTCACTTCTGGACCAAAGCACTGAAAAGCCAGAGAAGCTGCCTGTATTATTCCTCTGTCAGAGGAAGCCTGATGTGTCCTGTGAAAGGAAGGTGTCTTGAGAGCCCCTGGCAAAGCAGAGCTGTGCAGGGAGGCTGGTTGCCCTGGAGACTTGCTCGGAGCCACAAAGAACTCTGCAGGAGCAAAAAAGGGACTTTCTTACGTTAAGCTACTGAGATTATGGTGGTGTTTGTTATCAATCCAACACAATTAGCCTAAACCTTATGCCCTGCAAATCAGCCTGTATCTACACCATAGCCTAGCCTCTACCACGTGCCACAGAAGGATGGCAGAGAAAGATGGCTGTTACCCCATAAATTCAACTTCTTAATAACCTGCCTAGATGTTTATTTTTTAATCTCTTGACATTGTCTCTTCTCTGCCAAAATCATGTGGACTAAAAAGGTCTTTTCAGAATGTTGTGTAAGAAACCAGAGTCTTTCAAGGCTTGAGAGTCAAGCAGAAAGGTAATAGGATTTGTGTGATTCCAAGGCTTCTGTCAGCAGAATGGTCCTCAGTTATTATGGGTTGAATTGCATCTCCTAAAATTCCTGGGTTGAAGTCCTAACCCTTCTACTGCAGAACAGGACTGTACATGGTATGAGAACAGACTGACTTCTGCACCCCATGGTCACTGTGGCCTGAGAGACAGTGAGCTCAGTGTCCTGAAGCCAGGGAGCTTCTGGGCTCCTGGAGCAAGAGAGGCCATCTTTTCCCACTGCACTGAGCCTAGCCTGACAGCAGAACAAAGACAAAGCAGGCCCTGGGGAAGCAGAGATGAGCAGAAGGACCCAAAGAAAGGAGCCTTTTCTTGAAGGAAAACTGTGGGTGGAGCTCGTGTCTCACAGTCCCATGCAGATCTGTATCTGTGTGAACTTGCACACACCCTGGGCCTGAGTCTCACATCCCACCAATGGCAGGAGTAAATTCCAATGAGAAGTCAGTAAGTCGTTTATGGAAGTTTCCAATGACCCTACAAATGGAAACGTGGCTCCCAAGGCAGTTCTCCACACATAGAAAATTGATCTCTCCTGGGTAATATGGGTTCTTGCCAGTTATAATTTTTATGCTCAGGTTATATATTAGACAAGCTATTTCAGGAGCTCTTAAATCCATGAAACCAATTCCTGTGGTTGCTCCAGAGGTAGAATCTATAGATGGCTGATTCTACAGATGCCAAATACTTTGCTGGAGGCTGATCCTTGGGTCCCACCTACCATGTGTGTAACTCTAGGACCTGGAAGACAGTGTCTGAGGGTAGCAAAAGTCCATCAGGTAAAATGAGTCATGACCATTTGTCTTAATACCTTATTTTCTCAATGATTTGTTTCTGGGTTGCATGTCACCTACTGTTTTCTTATTTACCTAATGATTTTATTTAAAATATGTACATTATAATAATTTTACTATCTCATTGGCATAAGTTTAAACCATCTTAATTATAACATATTATTATAGCTCATTATCTTTTGCTATGTTTTCTTTTGTGCTCATTCTCATTAAATAAAATAAAAATGTATGACTTAACAATATACTTTCTGGAGCAGTTTCAGGTTCAAAGCAAAATTGAACACAAAGTACAGAGAATTATCGTACACTCCCATCCCCATCAATGCACAACCTCCCTTGTTATTAACATCCTGCCCTGGAGTGGTATGTTTGCTACAAGCCATGAACCCACCATGAACCAACTATGCAAGGAACCAACTGTGTCAATAGTTGAGTGCATTTATGGGGGTCTGTTTCTGTACTCTGTATTCTGTTTCATTGATCTATTTTTACATCAATACCGCACTGCCCTGAGTAGTAGTGTACTGTAATAGTAAGTCCTTTTTTTTTTTAAAGATTTTATTTATTTATTTGACAGAGAGAGATCACAGGTAGGTAGAGAGGTAGGCAGAAAGAGAGAGAGAGAGAGAGGGAAGCAGGCTCCCCACTGAGCAGAGAGCCAGATGTGGGACTCGATCCCAGGACCCTGAGATCCTGAGCCGAAGGCAGCGGCTTAACCCACTGAGCCACCCAGGTGCCCCGTAAGTCTTTAAATCAGGTAGTGTCAATCCTCCAACTCTGTTCTTCCCCTTTCAAACTGTGTTCATTATTCCAGGTCTCCTTATAAACTTTAGAATTCACTTGTCCATATCCACAGAATAAGCTGACACATTTGACTGGGACCGTGTCGAATCCATAATCAAAGCTGGAAGGACTGACGTTTTGACAATATGCCATATACACATAAATCCACTTAATCTTGGGGGTGATACCCTATCCTATTCACAGGTTCAGCCATACACAGGCACAGAGTTACATGGGCATGCACACCAAGGAGAGAACTTCTGGGCTATCTTAGGACTGTGGCCACCACACTGCACTATATTACAGGGACTTAAAGGATATAATCAATAAATGTAGTATGAGGTCCTTGATCAACCCTGGTTTGAACAAATCAGTTATAAGAAGATATCCGAGGGACAACAACTTATTAAAGGTGATAGGAACTATTGCTAATTTTAGTGAAGTGATAATGGTATTTCAGGTACCTTGAATTAAAAAATAACAGTCCTATGTTGTAAAGTTACAAGCTGACATATCTAGAAATAAAGTGCCATGATGTCTGTAGTTTCCTTTAAAATATTGCTTCAAAGACAAGAATTAGCAGAGACCATTATGGAAAAATGTTAATGGTTGTTACAACCAGATGATTTCTATGAGGTTTTCATTACAGAAAGAAAAAACAATAGAGAAGTGAGAAGAAACATCAGGGCCTTGGCACTGGTCTTTGGAAGTAGATATATGGAAGACAGAATTTTTATAATAGCTTTTTATTTTGGAGGCTTTTAGATTTGCAGTAAAGTTGTCAAAATAGTGGAGTTCCAATCTGCCCTTTGCCTAGCTTCCCCCAGTTATCTTAGCTGACCAGCATTTGCCAAAACCAAAATGAAGAGACTAGCATGGGTATGATGTACTCACTAACCTACAAATTTATTTGAATTTCACCAGTTTGTCTTTTTTTTTTTATTTCTTTTTAGTATTCTGGTACTTCATATTGCATTAAGAGTTGCTTAGAATTGTGGGGAACATCAAAGATTTTAGCATAATAAGAAAAGTTTGGAGAGGCCTGCTGGTTGCACAGAGCTTGCCTTCTCAGGTGGAGTAAGTGAAGAATGTAATTGATGGTCATCTGCTGGGTGATACCAAAAGCAATGCAAGGATAAGAATTTAATACGGTGAATAGTAACTTTATAAAGTAACATTGGAAATTGTTTATATTTGAACAAATAGACCAGAAGACCACAGGCCCACCACCACTACCAAAGGCAACAAGACAGAGAAAGGAAAACAAAACAAAACACCTTTCTGATTTACAAAATATTTGACTTTTGTTTTGTCTTCTTTTTTGTTTTTGTTTGTTTTTGGTTTTTGGTTTTGGCTTTCCTGTTACAAAATATCAAGATAAATAAAATAGAAAATATTACCTATTATTGGAGTTTTTCAGTAAATATGTGCACTCAGCAAAACTAAAACTAAAACACAAGCAAGTGAGCCTTAGTTTTCTGCTTTCTGCAAGTCAGCTTAAATTTATTGAATGAAATCATTACTTTCAAAATTGGTAATGAACAGTCAACAGATAAATCTGGAAATTCCTCCATTAAAAATTCTTTCTCAAGAACAATGCTGGAAGAATTAACATCTTTATTTCATTTGGAAAAAAAATGTATTCATACAATATCATTATTGAGCTCTCATTTTACTGGTTCACATAAGACCACATCTGCCTGTGGGGGAAGGGGTGACTCCTTTAATCTTTTCCACATGTGGCTTTGACAATGGTTCCTCGGGGGGTACAGTTCTCAACATTGATATAAATTATAATTTCTGTCAAAAGACTGACATACGGGTTGGTTTAGAAAGGTTTATTTTTGAATTCAAGATAGGCTTGGCAGGTTTTGACACAAGTCACATCCTCAGAGACTGTCATATTTGGAATCTGAGAGGTCTATCTTGCTGGAGATGTGGATTTAAAGCTTGCTGGTGTGAATTTGAAGACTGCTTTACAGGTGCAGCAGCTTGACAAGGTGGAGTCATCAACTGTCCTATAAAAAAGTCACATTGCTGTGGACGATACACAAACCTCACCTGCAGGCCTTGTGAACCTCAGAGTTGAGTAAAAGGAGATTGTATGTGGTTCTTACATTGTACAAAACCAGGAGAATGGCTTTTATTTTCAGACCAGGCACTATGATATTATTCTGTCAAGACTGGCATCTTTATGAATTCCTAGTGTTTGTTTCCCCATTGTGATTCCATGTCCACATGAGAAGCAAAAACTGGCATAATAATTAAAATTACAATACAAGAGAACTATTAGAGGGGTCCCCCCTATTCTCTGGAGAGTTAGATAAAATTTAATGAAATGCTCAATCCTATGTTCTGTGGAATCCCAGTACTTTCCTCCAAACTCATAAAATTTTCCAGATGATAGAAAATCTCATAATCGTCATGGATGAGAATTTCTGTTTCTTCATTTCATAGATCACTTTGTATCCATAATGCATATATATTAAATCATAAATGAAACTAATTCCCTTCCTTAATTTCAACAATCAAGCTAATGAGGAAATAACAAGATTGTCATAGCAACACTGGGCCACAAAATATGAAAATAGACAAGTGGACATCTTGGAAATGTAAAATGACATTGAAATGAAAACCAGGTAAAGAGATGAGTAGAAAATTATCAGAATTAGCCAATTACAATAGAATTAATAAATTTAAAGTTTATTCTGAAAAAATTGCCATTTATTCTGAAATGAGGTTTAATGTAATGTAGCTAGAATAAGGACTATACTCTGAACACAGTACAGTGATATTAAGAAATAGAAAGTTAAATAAAAGAGTTTAAGATATATTGAAAATGTCACTCAAAATAAACCAATTAAGTTACTGGAGTTTGAAAAGTAGAGAATAGCAAAGAAAAGGGCATTATTTTATCTTGTCTGCCTAATTCCAAAACACAATACATCAGTTAATTTTGAAATAACTACGCTCTCTGTTGTACTTCAGTTCATTTTGTTCTTGAGCTGACAATGAGATCTCCTCCGCATTTCCTTATGATCTGTACTATGTCTCTCTCTTCTTGTAGATCTCCTTTCTGTCAGTAGATGTTAAAAGGAAATAATGTTGCTCAAAGTGGGCTATTCAAAAGGATATCGCCAGAGGCTGCGATGAAACACAAGTCCACCGTCAAACAAATTGGGAAATCGGTCTGCCTATGAAAGGCTATGGGCACTTCCACAGCAAAGAAACATGCCTGGCCTAATTGTAAGTCATGTTCTGAAATGACTTCATTTTGGAACTTCTTTTTCACTTGTAAAATTGAACGATGCCAGAGCTTCCAGCTCTAACGGAGGAAGGAAGGAGGTCTGCCACTCCCTCCCCACAAAAGCAGCTATAAATGAGCAGAAGTAAAAAAACAATTCTTTCAGATGTCTGGGAAATCAACCAAAGTCTTGAAATAATCTGAGAACTGTCCCTTCTTGGAAAAGTACTAAGTCTGGGGTCAGAACAGAGGAATTGCAGGCACTCTAGCCTGGGGCTCAGTGGGTGCAGACAGGCTGACATGAAGTGGCGGGAGGTGACAACTGCCAACTTCTCTCCCATGGTAAACAGAGCTCGCTGGCAGAAAGAAAGGGCTCCAGTTAGCCACAAATACAGCAGATTCCGAGGCTGTCTTCAGGCACAGAAAAGAGGGGAATGAGCAAACACAATGTATAAGCCAGGCTTGAAAGAATCCCGAACATTGAACTTGCTCTTCCAAACCCACATACACTGGCAGAGATAAATACCTCATGGGCTTGAGATCTTGGAGCACAATCCGCTCAAGCTTCGGATTAAGCAATGCAGATGCAGGGAAGTCAGAATTGTAAATTAAGAATATAAAAATTTTTTGAGCAGAGACATCAGCTTCTGCACACCACAGAACTCACAGAGTCTGTCAAGACAGGATAATAAACAGAGAAACCAGCAAGTGAACAAAACCAATAATAACAGCAACTGAAGAGGAAAGTCAGAGTCAATCTCTGATATGCTATGTAAACTGTTCAGTTTTTAACCCAAACTAGGAGACGTGGAAAGAAAGAGGGAGCCATGGCCCATGCTCAAACAGAAAGGGAACAAATCTGTTCATATATGCCCAGATGTTATACTTGTAGGAGAGACATGACAAGTATGTTCAAACAAGTGAAGAAAACCGGACGTAAGGAATTATAGTGTGAAAATAATCTCTGTTTGAATAAACCAGTAGAGAGTCTAAAAGGGATACAATTTTTTTTGTTACAATAATGATCTAAGGGAATTTCTGCAGTTGGATAAGAATAATTGAAATGAAAAAAGTCACCTAAGGGGCTCAACATCAAATCAAGATAGCAGAAAGAAAGGCAGGGAAATAGCATCTAGATAAACAACAATTAGCTTATCTACAGAACATGGGAAATGACAGAATAAATCCCAACAGGAGAGACCACTGAGTGGAAACCACTGAGTGGAAACCACTGAGTGCACCGACCTATCATACAAGCCTCAAAGGAGAGAACAGAGAAGAAACATAGAAAACATATTCCAAGAATGAAAGGCTAACAGCATACCATGAAACTCAACAAATCTCATGGAAAATAAAATGTAAAGAAATCCACATCATAGTCAAAGATAGAGTCAAAGGTAAAGAGAAAATCATAGAAGCAGAAAAGAGAAGAGAAGAGAAAGAAAAAAAGAAAGAAAGAGAGAAAGAAACTGATGACTTGTCACACATAGGGAAGTATCGATGGGATTCATCATGGCTGATGGACATCTAACCAGACACAATGTGAGACAGAGAATATTGGAATGCCATAACCAAAGTGCTGGGGGACAGTGGGATAGTCCACCAAGAATTTTATTTCCAGAAAAAGGATCCTTCAAAACCAAAAGTAAAATAGAGATATTTCCAGATCAATGGAATGGAATAGTTTATTGCCAGCAAAAAGGACATACTGGAAATATTAAAGAAGACTTGTTGTCTGGGAAAAAAATTTCTATCAGATGGCAATTTGAAGCCATGTGAAGAAAAAAAAAAGGCACGAGAATGTTAAATATAAATACTTTACAAGTGATATTTTTCTCATTTCTTCTCTTACCTATGTTAAAAAGCATGAGATTGTGCAAGTAATAATTATAACACAGTATTATTAGACTTACACAAAAATGGAATATATATGGCAATGAGAGCACAGAGGTGGGTATGCAAGTGCATCGATGTTAGAGAAAAAGTTTCTATATTTTGTCAAAATTAAGTTCTTGCTAATCTGACCTAGGTTGTGAAAATTGGGAAATATTGTAATCCCTACAGCAACCACTAAAAACAAAAACAAAAACCAAAAAACTCAAAAACATAGTTAAGAATCAACATAGTCTTTAAAATGCTGCAGTGAAATAAATTTATCACAAAAGGTGGCAGTGAGTGGAAAGACAGAGGATCAAAAGACAGTATGTTTTCTGACTGCCACAGAATCAGAAATTGATGGCAAAAAGAAAGCTGGTAAACCTAAACATATGTGGAAATTAAAGAACTCACTTCTAAATGATCATTCAAAAAATGTCACAAGAGAGTTTGGAAAAGTTCTTAAACTGAATGAAAGTAAGAACATGACCTGTCCTAATTTATGGGGTACAGTTTCTGCAGGGTTGAGAGAAAAACCTATATATGTAAATGCTAATGTTAGGGAAACAGTAAGGCTCAAATCAACCACCTAAGCTCCCCCTCAAGAAACCAGAAAAATATGTAATAAAAAATCTGACTGTTTAATGTTCGACTACTGAAAACACTTACATCTCACCATCCTGGTTCCCCCTCTGCCTGACATCTGGACAAGCTAGTAAGAAAGTCCCTGGGCTCCTTCCTTTGTGCCCATGGGGAGCTGAAATACACCTGAACATCCACACCCAAGCTCCAGACCCCAAGTACTGTCAGAACCGCAGGTCAGTCTTCTCTTCCTGGTTTTCTCCAGCAATTCCCATTTCTGCTGGGGAGCCTCCTATCCCTCTGGAGAAAGCTTCGTTATGCTAGTAACAGACATTTCAGCTCCTCGTGGTGGATGCCTGTAGCATCATCAGTTTTGACATCCAGACCAAATTTGGGGTATAGAGAAAATAAAACGGAGTTCCGTTGAGGGGAGGAATCCAGTTAGTAGTACACAAGCAGCCTGGATGAGGAGGAGCCAGAGGTCACTCTGGGAGGAGGGCTGTGTGTGTGGGGCCACAAGGTAGCAGAGAACCTCAGACAGAGAGGACTCCGGGGTTCACAGGAAGTGCTAAATGGAGCACTTTACCCGACCTCCTCTACCTGCAGGAGGGAAACTCACAATCACCAAGAGAAGTGCCTAAAATTTGGCATACCTTAGCAGACTGATTCTTATGTTACTAAACTTAAGAAATTTAAGCAATGCAAAGCTACATTTATTGATTTTTTTTGTTTGTTTGTGTTTGTTTGTGTTCCAAGATTCATTGTTTATGCACCACACCCAGTGCTCCATGCAATATGTGCCCTCCTTAATACCCACCACCAGGCTCACCCAGCCCCCCACCCCTCTCCCTTCCCAAACCCTCAATTTGTCCCTCAGAGTCCATAGTCTCTCATGGTTCATGTCCCTCTCCAATTTACCCCAATTCACTTTTCCTTTCCTTCTCCCAATGTCCTTCATGCTGTTCCTTATGCTCCACAAGTAAGTGAAACCATATGATAATTAACTTTCTTTGCTTGACTTATTTCACTCAGCATAATCTCCTCCAGTCCCATCCATGTTGATAAAAAAGTTGGGTATTCGTCCTTTCTGATGGAGGCATAATACTCCATAGTGTATATGGACCACATCTTCTTTATCCATTCATCTGTTGAAGGGCATCTTGGCTCCTTCCACAGTTTGGCGACCATGGCCATTGCTGCTATGATCATTGGGGTACAGATGGCCCTTCTTTTCACTACATCTGTATCCCAAT